>NC_079420.1:20691821-20874321 GCF_026213295.1 Gadus chalcogrammus
TTAGAAAGGCGGAGCTTCGAGGTCTTGGTCTTTGAACAATCAGAACCCAGAGTTGCGCATACTCAGCCCTTGATCTATCCATTATGACCTTGCACGCTGTCGAGTTGTGGCGTCCTCCTCCGCATATGGCATTCAGGAGGTTTGTGTTGCCGTGGTTAAGTGAGTGAATGTTTAATGGTGCGCGCTGCCTCCCATGTGGCCCCAGTGTTCCCATGAGAACAACATGTCTGATGAGTGTGTGTGTGTGTGTGTGTGTGTGTGCGTGCGTGCGTGCGTGCGTGCGTGCGTGCGTGCGTGCGTGCGTGCGTGCGTGTGTGTGTGTGTGTGTGAGCAAAACTCTCATAATCCTGCCCTTGGTTTGTCCTATCTTAGCGTCCTCTCCATCTGCACCTGTGCTTTCTCACTTAGGCTCTCATGCTGGGACTGAACCCCCACACAACCCATCCCCATGCCGACCATGAGCGCCATCCCATAAATAAGCCGTCTTGCATCTCGGGGCTCGTGTGTTCGCTGGCCTCTGCTGCTTTTTTTGTCCTTTCCGTGACATTTTGATCACCGTGTGGAGGTGGGGGGGGGGCCGCCACGTCAGGGGGACAGCCATTACTCACGGCTGACCCAGCGGCGGCCGTCTCTCACAGCAGGGGGCCGTAGCTCACAGCAGGTGACCGCTGCCCGTGGATCGGCACACACCAAGATCGTTTGAACACCTTTGTTTGGGAGGGCTCACTCTAAACTGCTTCATTGTCTTGTTGGAAGATTGCCTAGGATTATTTATTACTATCTCATCATTTATATGTACATTTCATTTCCTCACTTCTATTTTATTGTATTGTTTTACCATAAAACATATAACGATGTCTTTGTTTTTTCCTAGTTTAATTTGGGGTGTAAAACACCCATATTTAATAAGAGGCAGAGTACTTAAGATCCAGTCCCTGTTTTAAATGTACCAGGTCACAAAACTGTGTGAGTTCCCTATGCCTGTTTATTTGGATTCCTTTCCTTTACCCTCCTTTGGGTTTCCTCTCTGTAACTGTGTGTGTTTTCATGCTAAAGCCTGTCTTGGCCAGCTCTCCCTTGAAAAAGAGATTCTTATTCTCAATGGGATTTGGCTTCTT
Source organism: Gadus chalcogrammus (assembly GCF_026213295.1). Classification (NCBI taxonomy): domain Eukaryota; kingdom Metazoa; phylum Chordata; class Actinopteri; order Gadiformes; family Gadidae; genus Gadus; species Gadus chalcogrammus. Next base: position 20,692,940 of record NC_079420.1, read on the forward strand.
AAATCAAGATCAATCAAATAAAATGGTTGATGATTAAAGTGGCCGGTGTAGGCATGATTTATGTTGCCATGCTAATTCCATTATGCGTTGCGTTTGTGGGGTAGATGGTTGAGCCGATGCCTTTTGGCCCCCTTTTTTATATTTATTTTAGTACCTCAAATCAGCATTCTTTATTATTAGCAGACAGACGGTTAAACAATACGACTCAAGAGACAGAGGGTGTAAAATAGGAGCTGGAGACGATTCCCTTGGGATTCAAAGTGAGAGACGGTTACGTTTGGGACAGGCTTCACGGTGGTTGCCTGTAAGAAAAGTATCGCCCCTCATCTGTTATTTATGTCTGACGAGAACGCTCCCACAGACGGCTCGCCCCCCCACAATGCACCACGGACACATTACAGAAGGCGGGGGACAGAGCTGTGGTGGGTGGGTGACAGGCAGGGCTCACTTGTAGAAGGCTTGGTTCTCCACCCCACATTTCCATAGGTGCTTGCAGGCCTCTGGTGTCGGTGCGAAGTACGTCAGGATGATCTTCTTATCCTGCAGCGGAGAGAGCAGGACAATGTAACACACAAGAGACTCAACAGGATGCCATCCAGCCTGGCTAATGTCTAATACATGGGTACAACTACTATGGAATAGCAAAAGTCTGATACATCGGTACTTTGTCATTACCGAAAAGCCACAGCAGTTGACAACACCTCCTCCGGTGTTCTCTCTCGTGGCTATCTGCATTAGCATCTATTAGTTATTCATGGTCTCACCTCTTTCTGATTTGCATATATATGGAACGTCTTGCCTTCGAACTTCAGTTTCGTAACCTCGTGCCTTTTCAGGTGGAGAAAAAGCCATGACACACACACACGCACACGGCCACGGCCACACACACACACACACACACACACACACACACACACACACACACACACACACACACACACACACACACACACACACACACACACACACACACACACACACACACACACACACACACGCACGCACGCACGTACACAGAGTCAGTTGAACATAAAACCCCAACCTCTTCAAATATTTATGGCGACCACTTGGAGATCATATAAACAGCGATGATCGCGATGCTCGGCTGACAAAACAAATATCTGATCAGACTGCCTGCCCACGGGGGACTGGGGACGGAGGAAGCACATCCCTGTATATTGTGAGGGCACACGTACAAATCCATGACCACGCAACTGCATACATTAAGGCCTCTGCCTTCCTGGACTGCTCTACGTTCAATATATAAAGTTATGTAATGTGCATATTATGCAGGGCTTCCTTCTTCTAATTTCTGCTACATAGACACTATGTATATAGTATATATGCCGTTATACATGCCGTTATACATGCCGTTTAATGCGATTATCAAACAGGAATCTATGCAAATTTGTTTAATTATCGAGTGATGTTACGTTGTGTGCGTAGGTTTTAGAGGAACACACAAGGGTAGTAATGTACTGCTGTTGTGTGAGCGTGAGGGTACGTGGACAGCAGTAAAGCTAGCAGTAATGAACCCTCTATGTATGCGTAGGGCCTTTAGGATGTCCAGCCACAGACAGGGAGGTGCATGAGGTCCAACGAGATGGAGCAAACTACTGCAATGCAGCCATGCCATCAGCATCAAGGAGATAATGCGTATTCCCCTTTATTTTGCTCCACGGATCCTGTCTGGAACACTGTGCTTGGCAGAATAGCAGGAGAAAAGAAAACACACACACACACACTCAAGCTTTGCTCACTCACCACTTGAGGAAATGCACCCTCTTGTTTCCCTGAAGCACCACAAAACCAAACGGCGTGAAGGCAAGAAATGCTGGGTTCCCCGACACATCCTGGAAGGAAAGGTTGACACCACCTTCTCAGTGTCTTATAAACACATTTACAGTTGTCTATTCAGGCATTGAGCAGACGATTTCCCCCTAAAGCCTATTAGAGTGAGATGTTCTGTTGTTGTTGTTGATCGTTGCCTTACTGAGCCGATAGGGCAGATCGGGGTTAGGGACCATGCTGCGGTTTGGTTTTGATGCATTAGATCGCATGAGGACAGACAGACGGGCAGGGATACAGACAGGATGGATCTGAAGGGGACGCTCTGACCTTGCAGGGGTGGGGGTCCACGCCGTATGTCTCCAGACTCTGGGCCTTCTGCAGGAAGTTGAGCTCCGATGTTTCAGGGGTCTGTCCGCTGAGAGCGCAGGGCACAGGCGGGCGTTACCACGTCATGAACGCATGATGCAGTTGATGGCATTCTCTTAATAAGTCCCCAAGACAGTTTGAGAATCTTCTTTACTGGTGTGTGGTTTTCCATTGGTTCCAACCGGGATTATAAATAATAGTATTTTTCTAAGAGGAGACCTTACCTATAGCGGCTATTACTTAATTACTGATGCATTTGGGATCCACTAACAACAGAACGTAGGGGATGGTCTATACACTTAAACAAACACAATTAATGCATGTCTATAATTAAGTCATTACAGGGGGATTGATGCTTACTTTGTGCTTGCAGCCAATGGCTCACTAGAGGGTAGCAACACTTTGTTGTTGGTGTTGCTGCAACATTGAGGCTAACTGTTGTGTTGGTCCCAGAAGAAATCTAGCCTGGGTACCTCAGCCCGGAAACTAGCCTGGGTACCTCAGCCCAGATACTAGCCTGAGTTGGTCATTTGGCAATAATGCACAATAAAAGATTCTCCTCTAGCGCTCTTTACCATTATTGTACATCAGCATCTCCGCTGTCTGTTTGTGAGTGCCGATGTGTGCTTGGGCGTGTATCACTCTTAAAAATGATGTGTACTAGAAGGTCACCACCCTTTCTTTAACAATTTAGGACATGTGCTAAAGTATGCCTTCAGTTTAGTGCTAGTCGTTGAGTGCATCACCGGACCATTTCTTTATCTTCAGTCAGATATATGTCAGAGTGACATCACAGAGGGAGTCTGTACTGATTGGCATCCGTCTGAGATAGACTGTACTGATTTACATCATTCTGATGGACTGTACTGATTTACATCATTATGATGGACTGTACTGATTTACATCAGTCTAGAATGTAGAATGTACTGACATTAGTCTGATAGACTAATGTCAGTAGTCTACCAGACTGATGGACATCAGTCTTATAGACTGTACTGATTTACATCAGTCTGATAGACTGTACTGACATCAGTCTGATAGACTGTTCTGATAGACTGTACTGATGGTCTTACATGAGCTCTGTCTTGTGTATATCAGCGATCCTCCTCTCCAGCTTTTCCGAGTGTTTGGGAAAGAACTGGAATTTGGAGCTGTAGCCTTCCGGATGCTTCCCAGGGTCGTAGTCCCCTATTTCCGCTGGAGAATAACAGGCATGGACAGGGTATAAATGGAGCGCTCACGGAGAATGAACTGTCATGCATTTGTATGCAGAAATATTCAGCAGGAACAAATGCAATCGTCACACAGCCGTTAACCTTTTTCCTTCTAATCAATGTGGCCGTGCATATCTGCCTGAAAACAACAATGATTGAAAATTAATCAGGGAAATGCTCCAGGCTCGTCCTCAGTAAGGGTCATTCTCCGCCAACATAAGCTGGTTTGAATATTGATTTTCTCCTAATCCGAGGCCTTCCTCTCAGGCCACAGTGACGGACTGAAGGACAGCCAAGGTCCTGTGCTGCATGGGAGCACGTCCACCTGTCAGCCTGCATTACCTTGAAGGATGTGGGCCGCCAGCATGGCCGCGTCCGACGTTTTACACAGCAGACGGCCGTGGTACAGATCCCGCTTGATTTGCAAGAAAACAAGGTATCTGTAAAAATATAAGAAAATAAATTAAAAAAACACGTAATAAATACAATGTCAGAGCAAATATCGATGCAAATACAGGTACAAATTAGGCTGGCAATACATCTATTATAATGCAATGATATTCTCTCTATCGGCAATTTATAAACGTAACATTTAAAGTTTGTTTCTCAGCTGTGGTTTCCATCAAACCTTGAGCCCAGACTCATACCGGCATTACTGAGATTCTGCTCTTCTAAAGCTCCTCTCGGCTGAGGCTCATGTGAAGTTAATTCACATGAGCAAAAGTGCTTCATAGACACAAAGAGAATATTTGATTCTAGTACGTGTTTCCCTGACAAATAGAATTGGAGCAGATGCTATGAGATCTGTCTGATACGACTTCAGGGAGATTGAAACAACAGCATATCCAACGGGTTCCACCGTCAGACCCCTTGAGCCATGACCAAAGACCTTAGAACCGCTAATTGTTCTGTGTGTACTACTCATTCATGCGTTATCGTAAATGGGCCAAAATCCTGCAAATGGCTTTCCTTTTCTTCTATCCCCGGAGATAGTCGCTGCCCAGTCCTACAATTCCCAGTCCCCATTATATAACTGTTTCATTATCAAACTTGGAATTCAAAAAGTATAAAAAAAATCGGATCGCCTCAAGTGCTCTGTTTTCTGAAACAACAACCACCTTTATCAGGAATCTAGCTCACACACACGTCTCAAAGTAGGCCAGCTCCACAGAATCTAATATGCTTGAAGTGGAGTCCTATATCTCGCAGAAAGCCCTCGCGTTCCACAAAATTGTATTAATATAAATAACCTGCACCGGGTTAGGACAGGGAGCTTGACTTGGGGCACAGGGGACCAAGCTCAGGCTCGCTCTCCGTGCCTCTTGAACTTCAATCAAAGCGTGGAAACGTAGGGAATAAAGTCACGTCTCAGACGGGAGTCTCAGCCGCGTTGACGGGATCTCAGAGAGGAGAGCCAATGGGAGACGGACTCACCGTGTGATCTCCTCCTTGAGGGCAGCGGGGTCCGGGGGGTAGAACTTCACCCTCAGACACATCGTGAACGGCGGCTGGGCTGCAACCAATCACCATCATCATTGTCATCATCATCCTCATCCTCATCATCATCATCATCCTCATCATCATCATCCTATTAATCATCCTCCTCCTCCACCTCCTCCCCCTCCTTCTCATCCTCATCCTCCTCCTCGTCCTCCTCCTCCACATCATGATGTGTTTTTATACCATAATAATGGAAAATAATGAATGACACGCAGTAGCAGTCCTGTGCAATAATATAACAGCATGACATGAAATTGCAATTACACTGGGACAAATTTACAGCTTGAGTATGCTACATTATTTTATTTATGAGGTGGATGTTCTTTGAGAGCAACAAATGATGGTGATTTGGAGCCAAATGTCTTCATTTCCTGAATCATTGCGAGGGATAAACAAAGGCTTACTTACATTTCATCTGCTTTGGGATTGATTTTGTGACCTCCAACCAATGCTGTGTTAGCAAACAAAGAGAAACAAGGAGTCCATTATTAAACAGCACAGAGATGGCTCTATCCACCACTGGATGGTTTGTTTGCAGTTCAGATGCTAGTGTGTAGGTGTAACTACACAATAAACCTACAGGTTGTTATCAAGTTTTTTTTTTTATGTTCATACTAATAATATTTCTAACTGGATAAATCTCCGGGTAATTTTGCTATATACAGTATATACATAGACCATAGTGTCTTTATCAGTTATCAAGTTGTATTCCAGCTCTTCCTTGGATATGGAGTACAGACCTATATCTTAGAAAATATGAAATACCAATGATGAATCATGTAATGACAACATTATTAAACACAATGCCCAGGTCAGTACACGTATTGATCAAACTGATTGGTTCCAGATGAGGTGATTGGTGGAGCGCTCAGACCCAGAGTGCTCAGGGTCTCTCCGGTGAAACTAACAGACATCATTCCCCCCTGTCTACCGCCGGGCCCCATCCATCCCACCCAAAGTGTCATCAACATCCACGGTAACAAGCCCACCTGTCCCCACGGCAACAGCCACAGAAATAGCCCTGAGTGACAGCAGTGTGGATGCAGCATCAGGACCAGGCCGTTGTCTTGGCTGTGATCCGAGGCGCCGTGAATTCTTCATGAATCAAGCAGAGCTGTGCTACAGGAGAAGCGCTAAGTCCAGCACAATGCCTTTCAGGGTCAGGTGGAAGCAACCGACCTGCCACTGTAGACTCCACTCTGACTGGAGTGAAAGTCATTCCTTTCACTTTCTATTTGGCCCTGGATTGCTGTCCTGCGCCAACCCGCTCCTTTAAGCAATCAGTTGACTGAAAGTGCTCTTTTTCGCAATACTAGTCCATCTGAAAGTGCTTCTACGGTAAAGGAAGACCTTCAAGTAGCAGACAGTCTTGCACTTCCTATTTCCCAGATAGTGTTCCTTTAAAGAATAATCCACCCTATATATATTTTACATGCACACAAAAACACACAAACACACACCCACACACACACAAACAAAACCTTAACACCTACCCGTTGTTTGTCTGGATCCACATATCTGATGCCAAAGTAGTCCTTCTCGAGCAGGTTGAGGTGGTGGCAGATGAGATCAAACAGGTATTGTCCCTTAGCATCCCTCTGGAACAGACAGAAGGGCACAGAGCATTAAGACCACAGCGTGTAAGTGAAAGATTCTCCATTCCATGTGGCATGGAAAAGACGCTGCCAATTTATTTTTGCTAGCTTCAGATTTCCACCAAGCTGCCTACTAGAGATAACTAGGACTCATCCAATATGAATGAACACTTGGAGCCATCCTGAGTGAGAGAGAGTGGATTATACTGTGTGGAGATATGGCAGGGTTCGGCTCATGCTTATGAGTTGTTTCTTTTGCTTTAGCTAATCATATAGCTTCGTTGTGACACAGCCATTACAATTCTTTGGTTTGCAGAACATCATAGGTATGGTTTTGTGTCTGATCCAGACATCGCTGTTAACAACCAAAATGTGTCGCCTATCTGTAGACGAAAATGGCTGATATTAATGTGAGTCCTTATTTTTGTATGATCATTGCTTTGATGTGATTATGCCATGATAAATAAAACTACTTTTTTGGTCGAAGTAAAGGCCTATAGTAGCTTATGAATATCATATCATCGGTCAAGAAATGTAATTGTGCAACACTAGTTTTATCACTAGTCATCTCTAGATTGTATTGACAGTTACAAAAACAACAACCACACAGAATTTTTCAGCAGCGGACTAGTCCAAGTTTCTGTTTCATAAAACATCACAAATTCTAGAATACTTAGCTTGAGTCGGAAAACAAGCATTTAGAAATGATCAGTACTCGCGCACTTCAACCAGAGTAAACCAAGTCTGGTAAAAAGCACTAAATGACAAATCAAAGCCGTGAGTGATGGAGGAGAGCAGCAGCGGACTCTACTGCTCCCCTGTCAACACTTCAGCACGCTGCTGAAACGCTGCTAAAAGCTTCATTAATGTTAAAACACTCGCTGACATCTGAAATGTCAGCCACTCGAATCACCCCGTTCAAAAAATTTCTGCAGGAACAGGAAGGCTTCTGAACACCAATGTTCACTCTACTTGTGTGCATCCTTTATGTGGGCCATGCGGGCTGAGGAAGTTAACATTTGCATAAATCCCTGCTGCTTATGAAGACCAAAGGGTTGAGTACTGCAAATAATCCAAAGGGCAAGAGCTGCAGTAGGTGAGAGAAGGAAAGAAATAATGAACTATGAAATGAATGGCTTAAAGCTACATTCAGATGACTTAAAATTATAATCACATCAAAAAATCACATACAAATTGTGACAGCATTTTGCCAAGCACATTGTTCAAAACATCAATGTACGGTTGGGCCAATCAGCAGCTCATATTCACAGGAGGAAGGAAATTTCAGACGGTTTCAGTAATACATGAACATGAAGGATGTAATGTCTAGTAAAACATTCCCCTCCCCCACACCCACTGCCTCTTTCCTATCAACCATGAAAGCTAAATAACCCATATTTCCTACCAATATGTGTAATGGGGATGAGGAAGGGTCTTTAGATGAATGAACGTCAGGTTGCGGTTCAGAGTTCAGCTCCAGAAGCACTCTCGCAACGCCTCTCTGCCTCGAATGCTCGGGCTCCTCCTTCCTACCACCCCACCCCCACCAAGTGGTCCCATGTGGAAGCGCATGGATGAGTGGTGTAACAGGGTCAGCCAGTGTACACATGCCTCCCTCAGCCTCACCAGCAGAATGCAACCGTGGCAGAACACCTTTCAAGGTCAAACCAGAAACGGCCTTTTCTGAAGAAGGTACGTGCTATCGCCCTCTGCGTCGCGTTGGGCTGTTAGCATGCTAACGAGTGGACGCGCTAGCAGGCGTGTCGCACCATGCTAAGCAGCATAATTGTGCTGAATCAGCTCACCCCCTGACCCCCATGTAGTGCAAATGAGCAAGAAGAAGAATGGTAAATGAGATGCTAGGAGAAAAGTGTGTGCGCCGGTATGCCATCTCCATAATGAACCCTTCTTGACATTTGACAACAAATGTCATATTAATCAGGCTTCAGATTGGAATGGGTAACATTATTGTTTTCGATTACAACCACATTAATACTACTATCCAAAGTGGTCTTCTTCTTTGCTTATTGAAATCTTGAAGGATCAATTTGCACACATTGAGATGCATCACATTGTGAAAGCAGGAGTGAGGTTCCCCTTCAATCCATATAAACACCTGGCTTGACAATATTTGTATTTTCCAACAGTACGACAAGTAAAGGGTTATTATCAACACTAGAGACATAAATGTGTCCCTCGCCACTGTGTGTGTGTGTCTGTGTGTCTGTGTGTGCGTGTGCGTCTGCGTGCGTGGAGAGCACTCCCACTGTGTAAAACTGCCGTGTCCAATGAATCAGCCAGAGAGCGTGTGGGGAGCATGTTGTGCAGCAGGCCGTCGTGGAGCCATGTGTAAATAAGGCGGCCGGTCACACTCCCATAATGGAGCTGAGGAGGAGAGGTCACCCAAGGACAAGGTTGAACAGCCAGGGTCCAACGACCCCCCCCCCCCCCCCCCCCTCTCTCTCTCTCTCTCTCTCTCTCTCTCCCTCTCCTCCCTCTCCATCTCTCTCTCTCTCTCTCTCTCTCTCTCTCTCTCTCTCTCTCTCTCTCTCTCTCTCTCTCTCTCTCTCTCTCTCTCTCTCTCTCTCTCTCTCTCTCTCTCTCTCTCTCTCTCTCTCCACCCCACTCTCTCTCTCTCTCTACCCCACTCTCTCTCTCTCCCCCTCTCTCTCTACCCCGCTCTCTCTCTCTCCACCCCACTCTCTCTCTCTCTCTCTCTTCCCTTCCCTGGATGGAGGCCATTGAGCTGTCACTCGCAGCACTCTCCTCCATGTCATTACTTAGGGTGCTGATAAGAGGCACTTCATTAGGGCAAAGCCCTGTCGAAGCTAAATGGACATAACTCTCTGTCCCTCTCTCTCTCTCTCTCTCTCTCTCTCTCTCTTGGCCACTACCCTTCACCAAAATAGCAGCAGCTCGCCCACTGCCTGGCTCCTGCTATGACTGGAGCCAGCGGGATGCTTCGTGGCTGCTCCCGCCCTTGTGTCAGGCTGCTGCATCATTTACAGAGGGAACTGCTCTCTTAGTAAATGAGAATCTGCAATTGGTTTGAATCATGGTCCCATTCCCAGTAGGCTTCACAAGTTCTTGCAAGAGCCAATGAGGTTGGATTTTCTGACCTTAAAGCAGAAGCACGCATTAGTTCTGCTCTGTGAACCCTCACCACTGTCCCCTCTGGAGGCCCTAAGGACACTCACCTCTGTCCCCTCTGGAGGCCCTAAGGACACTCACCACTGTCCCTCTGGAGGCTTAGAGGACACTCACCTCTGTCCCCTCTGCCTCTGTCTAACCCCTATTTGCTATCAACTCATCGGGCTAATCTGAATTAACTTGAAGTCACTTTGCATAAAGCATCTGGTAAATAATGAATTAAACAAATAAACCTCCCTCAAGGTTCCTCCTCCATTCGTGCATATTTTTTAAAGAAGTGACACAATAAAGAATGCAACACTATTTATTCATGGTGGCTGCACTGCAGTCTATTTTGGGGCAGGTTGGTCGAGTGGTGAAGGTGTTTTGACTCCCAGCTTTGGACTTGAACCCCACGGTTCACCGTCTGTCTGCGGAGGCTTCCTTGAGCCAGCGGCTGCTTTGGATAAAAGGGCTAAATGACAAACCGACGCCCAGGGACTGTGTCCCTAATTGGAGATTACAGAGTGATTGCAGGGTATCTACAACAACTCTTGTGGGTTTCTAATTAAGACCATAGAAGCATCACCTTACCTGGGTAGGAGCCTTTGTGACATGTCATGTGAGTGTTTGCTGGCAGAACTGGGCCACACTGACAGAATCAAATATCAAAGACATTTGAACTTATCAACTATCATGAATCATCCTTAGTGTGGATACGGATGTAGAGGAACGAGGGCATCGTTCAAACTTTGTGAACATTATTAATAAGATTACATTAGTTGCCATTTTGTAAGTTCACGTTTAAAATACTACTTCAAGACATCATGGCCTACCAAAATATATTACTACATCTTGAAACCTTCACATCTTTGACAATGTGCTCATGAGCAAACACGGCCTTTAGAAAGAAACAGACCCAACCAGCAACGCTGCCCGTCTTTCAAAACAGAAGCAGGCTCCAACCCCAGCCCCACGATTGTTATTTGCTTTTGATTTCTTTGATTTGCTTGATCAAATTAAACACCACAAAAACACTAAAAGCTGTGCAGCTTTGGTTACTAGGCAGCCCCAGTCGTACAATAGCCACTTTTCTTTCAAATGAATCATTAAAACCGTCTCCATGTCAGCCCAGGAACACAGAGCATTAATAAAACATGCTATCATTTTATATAGCGAGTGTAGGGAAAGGGGGGGGGGGGGGTGTTTGTGTGTGTGTGTGTGTGTGTGTGTGTGTGTGTGTGTGTGTGTGTGTGTGTGTGTGTGTGTGTGTGTGTGTGTGTGTGTGTGTGTGTGTGTGTGTGTGTGTGTGTGTGTGTGTGTGTGTGTGCGTGTGTGTGTGTGCGTGCATGAGTGTGTATGTGTGTACGTGTGTATGAGTGTATGCGTGTGTGGGTGTGTGTGCCTGTGTGTCAGTAGAGTGCTTGTAGCTCTCAGGGCACCTGAAGCAGAACAGCCCCCTTCATTAGCCGATTAGCTCCCTTCCTGTCTCCGTCGCCGTAGATCCGTTGGCAGGCAGACCCCTCAGTGTAACATACCTGCGCTACCTCTACCGGAGCTCGCGCCCGGCCCGGGATCGACCCACAACCCCCTTCAGCGTGAACGCCAGGGATTTCAAGGCTTGATCATCTGTCAGGCTTGGTTAGCAACAACATCAACCAGGGGAACAGCCATGTCCTTAATTAATTAGCATTTAGCAGAACCAACTACCAGGTTGGACTTGCAGTGGGTTCTGATACATGTCATTGTTGAGCAGGGAGGGGGGTTGGGAGCCCTGCTCAGGGTTGCGTAGGCTGCGAAAACTGGGCTCTCGTGGCTGGGAAAAGAACCCAGGTTCTTGTGGCTGGGATCTGAACAACCTCAAGCACCCTCCTCCCTGGTCTACACTGAACGATAGCGACTACTGAGGATAGTTAGCGCTAAATGAGGCGGAATTAATACTCAAGCAGTGGTCTGATTCATTAGGCAGCTGGGCATGATTCATGAGACCCAACCCCTGTAGTAGAAGACGTAGTCCGTGAGCTTGTATTGACTTTAAGATAATGTGCCCTCTGACCTGTTGTTCTGTTGCTTGAAATAATCCACATGGGTAATGTATGTACACACAGAAATGTTCACAGGGTGAAAAACATGGTCAATGCGATGACTGTACAGAGAAGCGCCAAATGGGAATGACGATGAGGCCTTTTCGAAAAGCCAGAGTCTGCCGCTTATGGTTTACACGTTCCGTTGCTCTGTTTGGTTGTAGGTTGCATCCAATGGCGGAGAAACTGAGAAAATCAAAAAAATGAACTGCGAGGTTCCAGACTGTGAGTTAATCATTGGTGAGTTGCTCCGGTGATGTTAGATGTCCACCAAAAACCTCTTGAGACCTCACGAACCAGGGAGAGTTACAGGAAGAGATTTGTTCAGTCGGACAACCTTGTTCCAACTTGGACTTATGCATAAGCATAAAACTCTTATTTCACTGTACTCTAATCAAACATTCGTGAAACATTTCCCGCCTAATTAGAGCGCCCTGCGGCTATTCATTATCTCTTCCTGCTCGCTGCGGAGGAGCAAAGGAGGGGAAGCAGGCGAATGAAAAGTGACTCCTGGTACGCTGAGGAGATATCTGCAGACCAAAGGCCCTTACTTCCATCCACCAACCAGTGGGTGGGAACTGCAATCCAATGCTTTCTATGGTTTATTGAGAGGTATCAAATTCATAAGATCCAGTACAACGGCTTTTTTAGGCTTTTTTTAAACAGTCGTATCTGTAAAGATTTGTCGAAGTAATATGTAAAATCCAAATAAAAAATGTATAACATCTGTACGTTCTAAATGAATCCATAATTAATTAGTTTTTTACTGGCTGTGTTATAAAATTCATTCATTGTCATTCATGCTTAATTTATTTGAAATACATTGGTGAAAACATATGTTATATGTTATATGAAGCTAAAATATATATTATTTATTACATGGTTCCATCATCATTTACACTATATTTGACTCACATTGTCCTTTCTTGAGGTCTCTAGATATTGAAGTCCCGGATCTCAACGACCAATCATCGTCAAGGGAGGAAGCGGGTAAATCCTCAACCAATCGCTGAGCAACTGAAGGAGATGACAGCGTGTTGAACCGCCCCCCCAGGCCATATTTGACCCTGTCATTACTTGCAAGGGGCTGTGCTATGGGAAAGCCACGCTTTCCACTCAATCATTTATTGTGTGGATTGCGTCTCCCCGGGGCCACCATTAGAGCATTGACACACACACACACCGCCAGCGCTGGACCGCTCACGCCTGCATGCACACACCGCCGTCCACGGAGGGGAGAGAGACATAAAACCCTCGCAGCTTTCCACATTTTCATGGCTGGATTCACCGCTGGAAAGCGATCTCTCCAGGGGCCATTGGAGACAATGGGGAAGGGTTGAAGTGGCAGTGATGGGGGCCCCTTCTCCGCCCAGCATGTGGGCTTTGATAGCCAAAGGGCCCCCTAAGCTAAACTGTCTGTTGTCCACCAGCCACTTCGACGGTAGAAGATGGTGCTGAAACGTAGCAATAAAACAGGCCTGGCGAATTCGATTCGGATTACAGTTTACAAATGTGAATTGCACGCACTTTTTTGATTCCACCTAATACATGGTAAATATATATCCAAAACAAGAGAGCTGGAGACAGGAGGAATGAACAGGTGTCGGCGTACCCCTGAACAGCTCGAGTCAAAACAGAAAGAGATGAAATTTGTCCAAAAATAAATACTGTCAGCCTAAGTAGTCCACTTTTAGGCCACATTACTCGACTCTTCATGCAGTTAGATACTGAAATATGCATTGGTTAAAGTAGAATAAAGTTAGTCACTAAAGCATGCCTTGGACGCACTACACTCCAGGGTGTCTGGGTCGGTTCATGCACGGCCTTAAGTATTTCTTAAAGTCTGCTTTCCATAGATGGACGTGGTGAATAAAGTATAATTTCCATTACACAAGGCAGGCCTTGGACAGAACCTACAATTTTCATATAATGTTCATATTATCCACTATATATATTCTCCAGAGTAGTTGCCATAACAGCGCCGTTGAATGTGCATTAGTAAATGTTTCTATTAAAAGGTTTCCACCTTGCAGCAGCGGTTGAGGCGATGGGGCAGTGACGTCAGTGGTCGCACTGTACTCTGTTGAGTGTGACCACAGGGCAGAACATGGTGAGTGATTGTGACCTCAGGGAGGTGAACCCCCTGAGAACAAACCGCACACGTCCGTCTACTGAACGTAGAGGACGAACCGGAACGTCCTGCACAATCGTCACACCCTCACTTCAGTTCATATCCTCACAATGGGTCATTGTATAACCGCTTTTAGTTAGAATTAGGTCCATGGCTGAGACCAATTAGCTCTCGACAAATGGATTAGACAGTCTGCCTTTGAATAGGCTCATGGCAACTATTCAAATGAACTAGGAACTCTATTCCCACAGGACTGTGCAGAGCGACCTTCTCAGAGTTCGCCATGTCTCTCCTCATCGTCCCCCAAACGCTGTGTGTTCTGTCCTCTATACTGGGTGCATTGGGGCTTTTCAAACAAATACAGATGACTCCTTGGTTACCTAAATGAACAAGCTCTCAGAGGAACCCTAAAATGGACAATGAAAAATCAGGTCAATCTCCTGATATAAAACCACAATATAAACACCGCCATGGTTGCTTGCTAATGCAGTTTGGACCCGAAAATTTGCCGCACAACATAAAAACCGTTTTATCAACAGCATCAGTAAAATGTATACCGAGATGATTAAAAGGAGGCTGTGGCTGCCTGGGAGGCAGAACAATGAGGACAAGTGGACGTCTGCACATAATACAACAGCTTGGTGTGAAAGGCCTTGAGAGGGATGCTTGTTTGGACGGCTACAGCTGCCTGCCGGCGATTGTTTGGTAGATGCGGGGGAGATTGGAAATTAAGGGAAAAGACAGATGGCTGAGGGATACACTGGAACCAATGGGGAGCGGGCTCCTCAGGGTTGAGCGGCCTGCTCAACACTGTGGAGCCCGCTCAGTGTTGAGCAGGGGGCTCAGCTTTTGAGCAGTGCCCCTGCATCTCTAAGAAAGGACCGTCTAACATGGGGCCGGCCGGACATGGTTTGGGGAGGAAGGTGGGCTGAGAACTGAAAGCCTGAAGTCATGTCCAAAGAACGGTAACAGCCTCTGAAAGGTCGTGGCGGTGGCGTATACAGGCAGAGAGGGGGAAGAGTCATGGCGCTGGTGATCCAGAGGGACTGAGAGTGGATCCAGAAACAGGGCTTTCAGAAGCTGAAGGGGTTTGGAATGTGTCCTGGCAAAGGATTATTCTCGGATTATTAGGATCGGCTGCGAACTCATAACCTTTTGGCTGGGATTCAAAGATCTCAACCACTTGAGGATGATGATGATGATGATGATGATGATGATGAGGATGAGGATGAGGATGATGATGATGAGGATGAGGATGAGGATGAGGATGAGGATGAGGATGAGGATGATGATGATGATGATGATGATGATGATGATGATGATGATGATTTCTACACTACCACACTTTCACATGAAGTACTACCCTACCGCTAGGGTGGAGAAAATCATGCCTAGTAATGATGTGCAAATGAGAATAAATTAAGCATTGTTTGCATATGCTAATCCCCTGAATGACATATATTGTGCTGCCCATTCCATTGGAGTTTATTTGTCACACTTTATTTTTCAGTGAGAACAAAAATCATTGGGCAACGAGCAACTCCCGAGCTTAAACCCATTTAATATGAGCATGTAGGCGATGGCAGGAGGGGGGACGTGTGACTGTGCTCAGAGACCCACTGCCTCACACCACTGGGAGAAGGACAGAGCTAAGGGAGTGGTGGGAGGTGTGATGTGATGTCAACAAACAGGAAATAAATTGTTGTTCAGTGCGATGCTTGGTTTGCAGGCTGCTCAGCAAGAGCAGGGCTGGCAGGAGGCTGTCTGGTGCTGAGATACGAGAGAGAGAGAGAGAGAGAGAGAGAGAGAGAGAGAGAGAGAGAGAGAGAGAGAGAGAGAGAGAGAGAGAGAGAGAGAGAGAGAGAGAGAGAGAGAGAGAGAGAGAGAGAGAGAGAGAGAGAGAGAGAGAGAGAGAGAGCCAAGCTGGCGATGGAATCCATCAGTGGTGGTGGGCTGTAGCAAACATGACTCACAAATCCTCATTGAGAAACATCCACACACACAAACACACACACACAAACACACACACACACTCTCGCCTGCAGCGAGGCAGAAAATCTCCATCATCTCGTACACACCATGCCCGCTGCCCCCCACAAATACAATCAGATATCGGGGCACTCGTTCTCACCATGACCCTTTCCACATCCTTAAGCATTCAGTAAAAATTGTTCTTCATGCTATTGCTTAACTGTGTTTTATTATTTTCTGCTGGTTTGTCTATGACTTTGTCTTTTATATTATATTATAAAAATTATTCATGTGTATTTTGTCTCGGCTGTTTTGGGGGAATCGAGCCGTTAAGGGCTTAGTCTCATTCCTTTTTAATAGATCGGTCGGTAAAAAAGAATACAATACTTGTTACGAGACGGATTACACTTCGCCTTCCCCAGCGGGAATGGGTGCGAGCCAAGCTCCCCCCCCCCCCTCTCCCTCCCCCCAGCGTGGCGTTGAGACTGCTTACATGTCTCTGGCTTGTTCCCCCTTGGACCCATTTTCCACATCATTATTTAAATACAGCAGAGTGTGTGAGGGGGAAAGGAAGGACTATGCTGTTGTTCTGGTCCTCTGCTCATGCGAGAGCCACAGCCTTATCCTATGCCTCGCAGGCTGTTTTAAGACCAGGCCAGTAGCCCTCCTAAGACATATTACTGCCACGCTCGTACTGTTTTCAGGTGAAGCGGAGGAGGATGTGAAAAGGGGACGATTCAGAACTTTCTTTAACATCTTGGTGTTTCAAGGCAGCTGCGACCTAATTCAGCAGGAAGGGAAGCAGGGAAGGAAAATTATGTAGGAAATAGATGTATTGGGAATAAACAAAGATGTTCATTCATTCATTTTTATTTCAAAACATCTGTTTAAACACAAGGCTTCTCCCACATTTATTTTGGATCTGGATTCATAATTTGTTAACTTTATTAGATAATGTTTAATCTTTCAGGCTATGTTTGATGTAGTCTATAGACCGGTCTCTCTTTATATAGATCTCTGTTCACTTAAGTTCTATAGACTTCAGTAGGATGTGTGTGAATGCGTGTAAATGTGCATGCACGCGTTATTAAGGGTTTTTCCCTGTGACTGTGAGGCTAACTGCTGTGCCCATCCTCCATCCCACACAGTAGTGGTTGATGTGTTGAAGCTAGTGAGTGCTGTTAGGCTGCTGGAAGGGGATCTGCTGTGACAGCTTATTGGACAGATTTACTGTAGTGTCACTTATGATGCGTCAAGGTATACCTAATCCCTGAGATGGCTCAAACTGAAAATGGAACTGCTATATATAGATATACGTACAGTTCATACATCACACATCAAATATTAAGACTAAAATAAAGGTAAAAATAAAAAGACATGTTTTGTCTTTTCTAAAATACTGTTTTACAATGTAGAGTTGATAAACCATTGATTTGTACAATTTCCTGGCAGAGATTTCCGTTTTGTAATGAAATAAGATTTGATTAAAGAACATATTTGTCGTAAATTTAAATTAGAAAAAACAACAGCTTAAAGGTAAGCCTATTAGGCAATATAAACATGGGCACGTTCAAACATCCAAAAAGCAACTAGTCCTATGTTATATATTTAGTTGAGTTGTGTACTGGTCGGCGGTCGCCAGTTAACGCCATCATATATACCCCCTAACTTCCAGGGAAACACAGGGAACCGTAATCCAGTAGAGACCTTATTTAATCGATCTAGCTTACTCAGTGTGTGACGATGACAAATGGCTCATGAGCTAATACATACGGTATGGTTACATTGCGACAACATTCCACACGCTCATTGGTTGGATGATTAATAGGAACACAAATCTTTCATAAAGCCAGTGACTCGCTGGCAATGAATATGAAGTGAATCTGAAGGTTAGAGGAAAATCGAATGATTTGAACTGAGAATCTAATAGAGGTAGTCGGCTAAAGGCCTTACTCTGAACTCTCTGTGGAGGCACTTATTAAAGAATTTTGATAAATTAAGATTGAGGTAAACACAGAAAGATGTGTATGTGTGTGTATGTGTTTGTGTTTTCCTTCTTTGTGTTGTTCGCATGGGCGATGTCGTGAACCATTCCCTGTTGTGTGCCTTGCATTCATGAAGCAGGTTTTAAACAAAGGCGGCAAGGCGATGAGTGTAAATAACAATATGCTGCACTCGAGAAGTATCCAAATATTAACATCACTCCTAGGCTGTGTGCCAAGAACCAGCTCCTATCCACATACACACACACACACACACACACTCTGTTGTAGTATCGTGCCCGCATCATTCTCATGGGCAATGATGCGCCTTGGGATTTTCCTGTTTCCAATTTCAACATTCTCTCATTCTCTCATTCTCTCTCTCTCTCTCTCTCTCTCTCTCTCTCTCTCTCTCTCTCTCTCTCTCTCTCTCTCTCTCTCTCTCTCTCTCTCTCTCTCTCTCTCTCTCTCTCTCTCTCTCTCTCTCTCTCTCTCTCTCTCACTCTCACTCTCACTCTCTCACTCTCTCACTCTCTCACTCACTCACTCACTCATGCTAAACAGTTGCATAGCAACAGCAGTGGTCTTGTCCCACAAGTTCTTGGGAGTATTAGTTTGGTGGGTTTGGAAGGGAACACAACAAGCAAAGTGGAAGTGAGAGCAGAGCAGCTTTGAGGAACCTCTGGCCCGGCCTTATGCCCCCTGTGCGGACAGAGTCCTCTGGAATGGGCCCAGCCTGCCAGCTGTCAACCAGGTGAACTTATATTTTGCGTAACACCAGTTCGAAAATTCTTTCCAGGCTGAATACACTTTTAGCTGTCTCCCACACATGTTACATAAGATATTGATTCCCGCATGCCAAAATAGGAGGTCAAGATGAAATATTGTCTGTGTGATGTCGAACATTGCTCATAAACTAGAATTGGATCCCATGTAAAATTGTGAAAGGTAAATAGAGTCAATATGGCAGAAGGTGACCAATATATAGTAGCAAATAAAATGAGTCAGTGCAATTTTCTAAGCCCTTTTCATAAAAATGTCAACCTCCCAAGCAATGGAAACGTTCTTGGGCTTTTAATTATGACTGATGAATTGATTTGTCTCTCTCTCCGAGAGTCTGCAATGTAATTACATTTGTCAACACATGCACATTTTCTTCAGACCAAACATCCAGACTCAGCTACTTTACTGACTTCATCTCTGTGAGGAAGTCAGTAAAGTTCACCTTCTCCTTCTACTGATCTCCGACTCAAGTTATTACATCAGAGTTGGACTTGGACAACTTTCCCCTTGGAGACTCAAATGAGGAATGGCATCCCAAAGTACCCCGCTGATGCGCTGATGCTCTCTGGATCCCATCAACAACTGCTGGGGTTGCAGGTAGCGGGCGGGTTGGCAGGGAAGATATGACAAGACTGATGAGAGTGCATTTTCCTGCTTTTCCTTTCAGCTCCAGCATTTTAACACCTTACCGTCTGTTAAAAGATAAGCTTGTATAAAATAAGTACCCTGTAGACTGTAAAAAATAAGTACCCTATAGACTGTATGAAATAATTACCCTATAGAGTGTAATATACAATAAGTACACTACTTACAGACTGTATAAAATAAATACCCTACCTAGTCTGTAAAAAAAGTACCCTAGATAACTAATAAGATCCCTGAAAGCCTAGTACCCTCACCATATCGTTTATAAAGTAGCCTACCATTAGACTCTATACAATAGCTATCCTCCTGTATAATAGATATATCTTATCTTTAGTCTCTTTCCAATACTATCCTAGCCAGGCATCCGCTACACATGACCTCCCCAAGGTGCCTGGCGGTATGGATCCGACCTGGGGACATAATGATCACTCAGCTGATAGAGAGATTCTGCATAAGAGCTTTGGGGAGAGTATAGCAGTGTGTAGAGGGTGTACAGGAGCGAGGGACACCATGATAGTTCTGCTTCATTAGATCTCCTCACTTCCAACCTCTCATGGATGAATATGAAAGGGCCTTCACCGCAGAATGGCTTGTGATCCGTGTCCACCGAATGTAAGACTTTAGTGCTCAAGATAAGGCCAAATCTGTTGGGCCGTTCAGGCGTTTGGTAGCACGAAGAGAGAAAAGGGAAAAGGAAAAAGCCGGGTCACCTCGCAGTTAGCAGAGAGGAACAGACTTCTGCTGCTCTGCACGATCACAGGGGAACGGCGGCCTGAATGGGGGCTTTGTTTGCCCTGGGGACAGGGGGGTGGGGTGGTGGGGTAGCCTGGATGCACAGCACAGAGCGGGCATGTGGCCTGGACTAGCTGAGAGCGGAGCGGCCCTGAGACGGCTGTGGGTCCTGTGTTTTATCACCATGCAGATCAGGGAGGCACCAGTAGCAATGTGGTCCTGTGTGTAGGGCGTCTGGCTGGCACAGAGGCACAGCCGATTCAACGGGGGGAGCTACTGCCCCGGCCGATGGCTTAGGCATGGAACAGTCGTGCCGAAACCGACATGATTGGATAAGTCATTAGAATATGTAATTCTTCTCCTGAAGAATCCTCCCTCTTGCCCTCAGAAACACGTGAAATCCACAGTGGAACGACCAAATAGGAAAACCAATCAAGCCGCTGCCAAACATACGTGTTTCAGCAAGTGACGACTAGTCTCGATTGTCACAAAAGAGTGGAAAATAGACAATGTTTATGCAATTGTGTCTTCCCCCCTGTTTTGCGTCCTCTTTAACACGTGTGGCTTTTTTAACATATCTTCAACGGAGCAGACTCAGGCACTGTCCACCCGGAGACGATTTTTGTGTAAAGACGCAGAAGTCTTGCACGTTTGGGCAGACCCTCCAGAAGGACACAGAGTTTTCGGTGCCTGCGAACAGCACCACATATAGGCCTGGAATATGTACTACAGCGTTTTTAGAGCTTTATGATTCTATCACTACGGAGAAATTCCTGCCACAATGCCAAGGAAAGCGGGGGGCCAAAAGATTGTTTTCGTAGGTGTGGACATGGCCTCAGTCTCACCTTTCTGATTCTGCTCGTCCGCTCATTCACACGTGCGGTGGGAACCACTACACTGGTTGCATGTGTGAACGTTAACAATGTTTGAATAAGGACGGCGCTGCAAAGATCGTGTCTCTGAGTGCCGACAGGGATCATCGCCAACTAGAAGTGTGAATTGAGCTTCACACAACGCCATGTTTCCAGGAGCGGTGGTTACCCCCGAAGACCAGACATTGCACAGAGATGCACTTCCTGCTCTGCTACTGGGAGACGGCGGGCTGTGATGAGGCCGGGACAATCTCTCGCCTGAAGAACTCAGAAGATAAGGTTATACAGATTAAAGGTTGGAATAGAAAGAGAATATACCTCAACCCTAAGATTCATAGGATGAATATCCAACAATGTACCTCAACCCTAAGATTCATAGGATAAATATCCAACATTATACAACGGGGGACCTAAATCCAGCGATCTGATTGGTTCCCAACTGTTGTATAATGAGCGTATACATAACTGCTATGACGCCCGATCATTTTGTGAAAGTTTGCATATCACTCCGCGCCTGGAAGTAGAATCAGTTACAAAGTAAAACATATGTTGGATGATGGAGAGCGTGTAAATTTGTTACTCCGGGAGTGAGCAAGGCGATGGAGAGACTAACGAAAGCTTAGGCACACGGCGAGTGAACTGCTCCATAGGATAAATTGCCGGCGAACCGCTCTATCGGAGCCTTCTCTCGGAGGGACGCTAAAGTGTGTTGCATCCATGCATAGCGGCAGCCAGGAGGGACTACTTTTTTGTATTCTTTAATTAAACGGCTATTTTGACTTTCTTGGTTTCTTTTTAAATGTAGTGTGTCTATGACTTTCGTTTCGCCATAATAGTAACCGTTGTATAAAAGCAATAGATCACTTCAGTCAGTGCAGTGTTTCCCCTAGAATTTTTTTTAGGCCCGGTGGTAAGAGCTGATGGTGTGATTTTTTTTTATACATTTTTCACGGGATGCTAGAGTATTTGTTGGTTATTTCCATGTAAAACACTTGCTTAGCCATCACAAGTTGATAATGATTCAATAAACACGTTATTAACAATAAACTAATTTTATTTACAATACGATTTTTGGTGGTGCTGTCACACTAAATTTGTACCGGCTGCCAAATTTGTACCGGGCGCGTCATCCATATGTAATCCATTCCAAACCTGCCTGCAACAGATGATCGCGTCGTCCGTTGCCGGGCAGGTTTAAAAAAACATTCGCGCTCATGTTGCCAAAGACGAAATAACATAGTACAGTTAACGGATCGCTAGATAACACTTGTTTTTACTTTATATTTGTATTGTATTTCATTTTTTAATCAAATTTAGCTAGTAAACTGAGTGTTTAAAGCTGGTTTCAAAAAACATTTGCGCTCATGTTGCCAAAGACGAAATAACATAATACAGAAAACGGATCGCTAGATAACACTTGTTTTTACTTTATATTTGTATTGTATTTCATTGTTTAATCAAATTTAGCAAGTAAACTGAGTGTTTAAAGCAGGTCAAGGACGAAATAGCACAATACAGATAACGGATCGCTAGATAGAAGGTTCGCGAATGTTCGTGAACCTTTCACGTCATTCGAAAGGTTCTAATCATCTGATCATCTGTTGCCGGGCAGGTTTGGAATGGATTACGTATTGATGACGCGCCCGGTACAAATTTGTCAGCCGGTACAAATTTAGTGTGACAGTGCCATGCTAATGATGATATAACTTAATGCTGTCAGATTTTTTTTTGGCCTGTTGTTGGCCTGGCGGGGGCGCTCGTTGGCCTGGTGGCCCGCCAGGCCTGAACAATGGTAGGGGAAACACTGGTCAGTGGCATGTGCTCATTATACCACTGTGAAGGGGGTCGCCGGCCCTCCGCTGCACGTCGGGGCCGGACAACGCCCCTTAACAGTGGTATAATGAGCACATACCACAGCATGGCGTGATCTATTGCTTAAATATACCTCAACCCTAGGATTAATAGGATAACTATTCCACAAATGGATAATATTTGCCGTTTTCATTGCTGATAGCTTTAACCTTTAAATTGCTACAGTCCACTGGTTAATGATGCCAGTGGGATAGCCCTAACCCTAACCCAGTGTGATGTGTTGTAACTACAGGGTTAAATGGCTAATCAACATCACAACATAAAAAAGGGTTCTCTCTAGCATAAGCATACACATGAAAAGGTGTGCTGGCTCTAGCAGTTTGTTTAAGGAGGTGAGGCGGACGACCTTCACCTCAAAGTGTTAAACGCTGTATCCCCCTCTGAGAGCTGCATGCTACGTTGCACGCTGACATCACGGTTTATATTTTAAATTTGTTGCTTCGGTGAATCTATTTTTAGGCAGCAAGGTGAGGGTAGATAGAGGCGACTCTCAAGGGGGGAGTGTTCCCTCTCACTGCCTCCTAAGAGAGGTTAGAGGTCAGGCTAAAATGAATAATCCAGAAAGAAAAATGACTCCTCGTATCCTTCTATTATCCCTTGGTCAGCGTTCTCCATTTCACTCATGGTTTACTCGTTCTTCTCATCCTCCTCCTCCAACAGACATCGACTATATCGTTCCTTATCTACTCAGGCAAGGTTTGTATTAAACTTCCACTAATGGAAAAACCCATGATCTGGGTTGGATGGAGAACACAAGCTACACATTCATTTCAAATAGGGACCGCCGTAGAGCAAAGATGATTATTTACTCATTTGAGACTATCTATCCATCTATACATGCAATGCACACATACTTGCACATGTATTTAACACACACAAACACACACACACACACACACACACACACACACACACACACACACACACACACACACACACACACACACACACACACACACACACACACACACACACACACACACACACACACACACACACAGACGCAAATGCATGCATGCATGTATTCAGAGACACACGCACACGCACACAGAAAAATGCACACACACACAAAGAGTAAGGATGGGGAGCTGGCCCAGTGACAGTGATTAAAGTGCAGATCATTTAAGACCCCTCCTGCCCGAGCGGGCCGGCTGCAGCCAAAGTAGGCTAAAGGCGGCTCACTACTAGGACGACCCTTTGTTGTCCGCCCAGAGTGATTAGGCGAGCGCCGCCGTCATCTTCACACTGACAAAAGGAGTTTCTGGCTGCTGATGGTGATTATGAATCACCATGTTAAGCTCTGGGCGGAGGACAGCGCTACGGACTGATCCGCTCCATTTATCGGAACTGTGTGCAGCCAACCCTTTTCTGTTGCACATCACGTGAACTCATGTGAATCTCAGTGTGAATCATTCCTGGTTTTCCTCATTAAAGCAGGACCAGGTGGAACGGACCCAGGCACGGTTGTCCTCTACCGCTCCCAATTAGCGCGAGAGCACAATCCAATATCTGCACGACTCCCCTCCGACCGACCCTCATGGGCAGGGCAGGAGTGTCCCCTGACAGCCTCCCTGAAAACCTTCAGTGATCAGGGAATCTCATAAGCGGCAAGCGCTTATCTCCGAGATAGAAAAAGCTCCTTTACGCAATCATTGAGTCAAATGTATCCTCGCTAAAAAAAAATCAGAAGCCACCAACGCTGATTACAAAAACCCTGATCTCATTACTACCATGTAATTAGCTTCTTTTTTTTCTTTTTTTTCCAGCAGCCCCCTTTCATGCCACAGTAGGATCACGTCATACAGACCCTCCACTGGGACCCCCTGATCGCCTTCCAGCTCAGAGCCCATCCGAAGCTCTGCCACTGGATTACCAAGAAATGGGCTAACGCTAAGGCTCCTCGGGCCCCCACTACTCCCCCCAACAAAGCAGCGTTAGAGCACTGATTCCCACACTGTAAAAGCAGAGTTTCTCACGCTGGCTGGAATCCGACATCGTGTGCGTCGTCGTGTGTCTTAAGAGAGCAGTTTGGGTTGTAAATACAGGAAAGGAGCAATATATTTGTTCATTCTCGGTGACCCATTTATGTCCTTTTGGTTGTATCCACTATCTACATACGAATGTAGGGACTAGGACCATGTCATATGTTTGTGCTATGTATAAGGTGGCCTGTTCATATGATGGTGGCTAGTGGTATCATTATATAGATAGAAAACACAGCAATGCTGTCATACTTTAAGTTACTACAAAACCTTGACCTAAGAAACACTGCCTGATGAAACCATCAACCTAATATATATTTATAAAGTTGTAACTGTAACAAAACAGAAGTACCATGCAATAGAGGCAAGAAAACATGCCACGGTAGAGAATGATTGCGATTTCCATTATTAGTTTCAGTCCTTGAGGATTTATTGTTCTCATTAGTCTGGCAAGTTGATGGAACATAATCACTTATTTGGGCCGGATATGTGCGCTCACACACCACTGGTTTATACTGCCATAATAGCGCTGGAATCAGAAGCGTGTGTATGCATGCACACTGAGTATAAGCGATCTTGCCTTTCTGCCAGAGTCAAGAATGCAATGAGAGGATTGGGTGAAAGGAGTTGAGATGCAAGTCTGCAGTTTGTACTATGCAGTGCACCTGGGTAATGATAGAATGAACAGTTGCCATGGATACGGGCTAATATAGCTTCCAAGAACGTGGAAATAACATCCCTCTTGCATGCCCAAAAGGAAGACAAATAAACAGCCATAATAGTTGGACATGCTATGGTAATGCGTACATTAGCCTGTATCAGAACGTCATACACGTCGTAATCGACAATAATTCTAGTTTTGATTCACAGGATACGGAAAGTACCACAAATGTAATAAACACACCCTATACGACCACGTGTGATTCCAACAGGCCTTCTCGGTGGACTAGATTCTCAACGTTTTGCCATAATCCTGGGTAATCCAGCAGTGGCATAAGGCATCTTGATGGAGGGCTAATGCCTGTTCCATGATATCAGAGGAAGGTCAGTGTGAGAGACCGCTTCCTGAACCACAGCTGGATGGCAGTATATGTTTTATTCCAGAATAGACTCTGAGGAATATTTTTGAGAAACGGTTATAGACAGTTTTGACCTTATTCAAATTTGAGTGATTGACACATCCCTGACAAACATCTATTTTTTGTATTCAAATTGTACTCTGTACTTTGTAATTAATTTTGATTCTGCCTTCACACCTATACAATGCAGATAACTGCATTGATTCACTGACAAAAGCCTCTTGCAGCGGCTATCCTCTCTTCAAATTTCCAATGATAATTAAGATAATTGATTGTTCAAATAAATGAATGCAATTAGTCAGTCTGATAATGTCATTGCCATTAGGACATTTTGTCAGTACATAATAGGGTGGTAATATCGTACACAATGAGGCCTTTTTTATGTTCTGTTATTAAAAACCTAAAGAAGTTGTCCTGAATCTAAATCAAAACTTTCCTAAAATGCGCACAATAATAAAAATATCTTCTATGGTTTATATTGTTATGATTTTCTATAACCTCCATTCGATTATTGTAATTGTTTAAGGGCGATTTTCTCAAGGTTACATTTCGCACACCTGCTGAATTCATCAACTCATTACTCGTAATAGTTAAAGGCACATAATCATAAATACTGCCTCTATATGGCTAGAAATGTAGAGGGATTTTTGAAAACATACTGTCATTTTTAATGCCCAATCACATTGACACATACCATAGTCTCACTTAATCCACAAAGGAAATGTTTTGTTTACCGTAACATGCAAATTGGTGCATATTTAAAAACATAACAAATCATGTGAATAAATTAATAGTGGGATACATAAAATGACCAAAAAAAACAATCAACAATTTTTGTTAATATGAATTTGCTAATATTTCATCTTAAAGAAGGAAAGGATTTTTTCACCTGCAATACCTCCCCTAAGATTGTTTCCAAAGAGCCTGAATCATAAAGTGGGCGTGTCAGGTCATTGTTACAATAGGTGTAGTGGCAGTGTGCATTGAAGATAACACACAAACAAACACACAATCATCAAAGGATCCTACTTCGAGAGAGTCTCAACATGCTGAGTGTAATATAAAACCAGTGGGTGCTATGTCCACTCCTCCAGTACACAGCCCAGACGAAATCCCAGCCAAGACATTCACCAGTTTTCTTAGAGACACAATAAGGGATTAGGTGTCCTCTGTTATTTGATACAACCACTACCGATCCATAATGCAGGACCCAGATGAGCACTACAGTATTGTGGGGGGTATTGAAGTGGTATTGAAAGGGAATAATAAACCACTCGTGCTAGTATGCAATTTGCTTACCCGGTTTCCCTGTCCTTTTGAGAATCAAAGGCATGTGTCAGGGTAGGTGATAGTATGGGGGAGGTGAGCTTGTTTTGTAAACCCTTCTGAAGATCAGCACCGGGCAGTGTGCTGAAGCATCCACCACTAAAGGACGCTGCGCTGCCAAGGTTCTCCAGCTCGTTACCGCCCTAAACACTGACTCAGCGAGAGAGGGACTGAAGTTCACAACTCAGTTTACAGCATATGTAGATTTTTTGCTCAACAAGCAATCAACATGGGGGTTGTTCAGGGACAAGTGCATTCAATTTGGATTCGATAACCCTTGCTTGGCATTACACCTTTAGTCGATTCCCTGAATGTCCGAACCTCGCTATTGTTCAGCAGCTCATGAATAATTCAACAGATCTCCGTTAATCCATTATTCAAAGAGCAACTTGGATTTTAAAGGGAGCTTCTGCGACAGGCAACAGGTTAATTAGACTAAAATACACGTCAGCGCACCAAATCCAGAACCTCAATTTCCTCAGGCATCAAAGGATAATGAATGAGCCCAAGATGGAAATATGCTTTTATTAGGCCTCTTAATTCCCAAAGGAATACTAGGACTCTATCCACCTTCATGTAATAATATCCTCAATTATCAATTCTGTTTTGGGAGTGAAGAAAAACGCCACTTGATCCCATCTTCAGTCAGATACATTCCAACAAACAACCTCTAAATAACCAATTCATCAATTCGCGAGACTCAGGCTGACCAACAACAGAGTGACCTCCTGTCACTCACACAGACCCTGGGACCCTGGGCTGGCAGGGGGCCATCCAGTAGGGGCCCTGGGGTGGCTCCTTAATGACCACGCTTCTGTTTGCCATCCTGGTCAATTATAGAAGACAGTTCCCCTGCTGTCTGTAAGGAAACACAGGATTTATTATTTATTATTATTTTATTATTTATTTAAAGACGTAATTACTCAATCATTTGTAGAAATGGGGTTATAGAGATGGAAATAATTAGTGATGTGTCGTAAGGAACTAGAAATGTCAAGTTCCCTTCGCCAAGGGAACCTAAGGAATTATAAAATATGCCTTGCATTGGGACTTTTGTGGAGCAGGCTCTGAACTGAACATCTACAGTAAGAGGAGATGTCACCTGGGATCTTTGTATCCTAAATGTGTAGTAAAAGTCATTTGAGGATTTTCTGGTTTTTCAAGCAATAATGGGAACACACGATCTTGATAGAAGTGAAAAAAGGCCTGATTGCCTTGAAGTCCCCACTGCCATTGCCAAGTATTATTACCATGTCTTATGTATTGGCAGTGAACAGTTAATGCTCAAAAATATAAATATATTTTTAAAGTAGTAGGTCTATTTACTTAATACAAAATATGGGTCTTTTAAAAATAGGGACGAGGGGGGGGGGCTTTGTGTGTGTCATCACTGTGGCTGCATGGACCTGATCCGATCTGATGTGCGCCCCGAGAGACGCCGTACCTGCCTTGTGTGACTACAGCTAAAAATAGCAGGGCGGGACGGCAGCGCAGCGTCAGCACTATTAGCACCGTCAGCACCGTCAGCACTATTAGCACCGTTAGCAATGTGGGCGCCACCTCAGTATCCCCCTGCAACGCTGACCTCCCATTGATCACCGTATTAAGTCAGGCCGATCCATTCTCCTTGAATTTCAATGAGCCAATTCACGCCACTTCAGGAACCACATCGGGAGAAGCAAGCGGCATTTGCATTTCCGATGGGATTCACGACAACACTCCTGCACTGTAGCGGGTGCCTAATGAGTTCATTAGTGTTATGTGTGACACCTGTGGTTATGCTACACGAAGCCTCTGTGAAAAGGGTTTTTTGGAAGGTCGAGGGGCAGCACTGCTGCTGCTGACACAAACCCTCCAGGCTCCCCTTCCTGCTGCCATATGGATCCCTCTCTCCATCTCCTCCCTCTTGACGTTCTCCTTCTCTTTCTCTCTTTATTTCTCTCTATCTAGTGCACCCAGTTTGGAGTTGGTTAGGAACGTGCCAGTAAGCGTTTGAGTCTTATCACGCGACCGTACTCTGTGTTCACAAGCTCAGAGTAATGGAGGAAATACAACATTTCTAGAGCAAACATGCTCCGCTTTGGGGTGTGTCCTGGGGAAACACGACAGGGCTATTTCACTCTGGGTTCCTCCATAGACCCGATAGAGTCAGAGACTGCTTCCCATGCAGCCTGGGTAACCCAGGGGATAAACCTGAGGACACGGTTCCCATAACACAGAGGCCCGAGCATCTCAAATGGGAATGGAAAAAACCGCAGACATTTTATCTGAGAGCTCTTTTTACTCTCACTCCAAAGAGATCGTTCAGCACACACGCATAATATCCCTCAAGCAAACACCAAACATATGTTGGATAAAACTGATAAAGCCCATCAAGTCTCCAATTAAAACAAGAGAGAAGCAGAGGCTTTGAACCAAAGGACGGCATGCCCTGTAACAGGTACGATGCGCTCACCAGTGGCAGTGTGCCAGTAAGGCAGCATTAGACACACAGTCCCGGGGCGGCGTCCCCCCTCCCAAGACCCCCTACTGGGAGATAATAAAGGCAGCCGGTAGAGTGGAGGACAGGAGAGGAGACTAAGGATGTTATTGTCTGTCGTAGCCCAACAAACGGCCTCCTGGAACGCCTGTTCTATCAGGCACAGAGACTCTTGCTACAGGCCTGCTTCTCTCACTGTACGGGGTGAAGGCCTGTGTATATGTGCGAGTGTCTGTGTGTGTGTTGGTGTCTGTGTATGTGTGAGTGTGTGTGTGCGTGTGTGCATGCATGCGTTTTTAACGGGCAGTGTCTGGCAGAGTATTGAATATGTGAAAAATAACCACATTAAGCTATGTTTGAATCTAATTTATTCAAGAAATAAAGCCATTCTAAAACACCCAGATGAAACTAATGTAATTCCACCCGTTGGTGGAGCGTCTCGCACGGAAACCAGCAGGCAAAAGGTCCCTTTGATTAGAAAGGAAATTATATGATTAATTAAAATCCCCTGGCAGTTGATTACAATTACGGCGAACATACTCCAAGCACGGAGTTCATTCATTGGACATGATTAATGAAAGTCCATTCCAAACAAAGATGATGCAAATCCCGGTTAGTTCCTTACACATTCTGGGCTGATTGTGTGCTTTCGCTTGCAGGACTTTTTGTGCTTTCGTGTGTGTGTCTATTCATCGTTTTGGCTCTCTCGACACTCATCTCCCCTGACCGTTACGCTGACACACACAAAGGGAGAAGGAGACTGATTGCATGACTGAATTGCTGTGGGTGCAATCTTTAGGACCAGCCAGACACGCAACAATGAGAGCCATCTAATGACATATCACTATGGAAGCCTTTATTGTTGTTCCATAATAAAATAAGCTTGTTCACCTACAGGATTAAATAGAGTCATATGCGCACCCCACACACACACGCACACACACACACACACACACACACACACACACACACACACACACACACACACACACAAACACACACACACACACACACAGAACACAAACACATACACATTAACACACACACACACACACACACACACACACACACACACACACACACACACACACACACACATTAGACTTGCACAAAATATAAATATTCAGGTCGATTCAAGGGATGGGGAAGGTTTGATCTACCCTCAACCCCACTCATATTGCGTACAACAGCACGCATGCACATGCATGCAAGCACGCACATTCGCCCGCACGCACACACACACACACACACACACACACAGACACACCAACACACACACGCACCTCTGTACATAAGAGTATTGCAGAGCTGTGAGTTATGATACTCCGGAGAATAATGCTTTGTCAGTGTTTTCAACTCTGAGATGAAAGAAAATTCTCTCCACACAGCTCAAGTGTCCTTCTGCACAGCCACAGACACATCTGTAGAGTAACCAGAGGGATTTGTCTTTCCCTTAAATACACACAAAAAAACACACACACACACATACACAAAGCAGATGGCTGGCTGGAAAATAATCGGTATATATATATAGACATTTAAATATATATATATGTAAAGCCCTTCAGGCTTTTAACACGAGACACTCGTTTCACTGCCAAATCCCTCAAATAAAAGCATTAAGAGGTTCCATCCATGCCCTGCGATGACAGCGTCTTATTGTTCACCCCATCACCCTCAACCGCAATTAAATACTGTTGTACCCTTGAGTTGAAAAAGCAGGTTACAAAAGTCCCTGAAAAGCAAGCATGTGCACTCGCTATAAGTGTGACACGACATGGACACAACATGGAATCGCTGCTCATTTGCGATAGCAGACGATGATTATGTTTAGACTACATAAATACATCTTCACAATGACGAACAACCGACTTTGGGGACTCTCTAGGCTAGAAAAAGCTGATGACCGTCCTGTTTGAGAGCCCCCGACGGAGGAGGAGACTGGTGAGGAGAAACAAACACAGGACGCCAGTGAGGCAGCAGGGCGGACCAAAAGGGTGATAGAAACGGTAATAAGAGTGGAGCAGCCAGGAGGACCATTAGGCTGAGGAACCCTGCGGTCCTGCAGAACAAAGGAAGAAGGAGCGCGTAATAAGGTGGAAAGAGACGGCCTGTGGAGCAGGCAGGGAGGCCCTTCTGAGTGGGAGGAGGAGGGAAGAAAGCGGGACTCGAGTGATGGGGAATGAGGAGGCAGATGGAAGATAAAAGCAGAGGAGGCTTTTGAGAGGCTTTGATCCTTTTAGCATCACACTGTAAAACATAGTATGACACATACCATTACAGTATGACACTGTAAAATATAGTATGACACATTACACATTACATTATAGTATTACACTGTATATTATAGAATGAAGCTGTGCATTATAGTATGACTCTGTACATTATAGTATCACGCTGTACATTATAGTTTGCAAATTATGTCCCTAATAAGTCATTTTGCCACCATGACAACCACATTTCTAGTTTGTGATTAATAAAGTTAATTTATCTCAAAATGTAGATTAACAATGTAATTGAACAACATCTCATAAATGTAAACACATTTATGTGG
The DNA here is from genome assembly GCF_026213295.1 of Gadus chalcogrammus. NCBI lineage: Eukaryota > Metazoa > Chordata > Actinopteri > Gadiformes > Gadidae > Gadus > Gadus chalcogrammus. The sequence continues at coordinate 20,725,027 of NC_079420.1, forward strand.
ATGAAAGTTAGCTAAATGTACAAAGGCCACAAGGGATAATCTCCATCCTGAATAATGTCTGCATTTGAATGCAGCTCACAAATGTGTTATTTTGCTTAACCTTTGATTGTGTAGATTCATTTGAACAAATATCCTCTACCTATGAAAATTGCCATGTTTACTGATTCGTTGTTTTCCCGTAATGCTACCCGTGGCGATGCCCTGGGGCTGTGGCGAGGCGCGTCAGCTATTAGGATTCCACCGGAGCGTATGAACATTACCAACAAGCTGTGCAATGTGTTTATACAGGCCTGCAGGCTCCTTTCCTCTTTACAGTCAACCCCAAGCCCACTGAGGGACATGGGCTATTGACGGCATATATGGTATAGAGTAGGCTCACAAATCAGGCTTTAGTCGAATATCTGACTGCATGAAAGCAGAGAAACCTCCATCTGAGTAAACGTAGCATTTAAATTCCTTTCGCATATTTCATATTTGTTTCGACTGATGGTGTTGATGGAGGCGGGGATCGTAAGCGCTTAATTGGGGAACAGGAACTCAGCCAGACGGAGTAAACTGTGAAAAAAGGGTCTTTGAAGTTTTCAAATCAGCACTTTAGCTGGCAACTATTGAAATACTCATATTCAAATCCCCTTCTGTCTTCATCCACTGCAATATTGTGGTAACGAAACAGGGAAGAACTTGCTGTTTCTGGTTTCCGGCCCAGGCGCTGTGCAGACTCCCTCAAGAAGTTCTGCCATAACATAGCAGGACTGTTGGATCAGAAGTTCTGCTATTAAAAAGCAGGAATGCTGGATCAGATATAAGGTATAGGGGGGATCACTGGTGCTGCCTCACCGGCGTCATTGTGAGGTTTGGGGGGGGGGGGGGGGGGGGTCGGGGGAGAGGTGGGGGAGGTGCGTAAGTAAGTATTCATGGCCACAGCTGGAGCGTAACCCCCGTGGCCCTCTCAGTTTCCCTCTGTCACCCACCACACAATGGAGGGCCGGGCAGACGGCTCTCCACACCCTGAGAGGCTGCTTGCCGGCCAGACAACCAGCATTTCTCACGCACACACGCACACGGCGGAGAGAGGGTGGAGGATGGGGGGATGTAAACAGGACATTTGCCGACACGCGCCGTATTAAGCAGAAAAAATGCCAAATTCAGCATTGTGCCGTCCCAGTGCTTACTAGCAATGCTTGGAAAGTGATATGCAGCAAAGAAAGAGGGCTGTTCAAAGATGATTCATCACCACCCCCCTTTCTCTCTGTCCCTCTCGCTTGCACTTTCCGTTCCAAAATAATTCAAGCTAGGAATGGACTGGAAATGATTCCGATCTGGCAGGGATAATTCACAGCGACGTAGTTAATATTACTCACTCGACATCTCTTCTTTAGGATCCAAACTTAATTGTAGCTGTCGCTGCAAGATAAAAAATGTCTTAACACGCCTCGATAAAATGCTTAATCTTTGCATTTCAATAGGCCACGTCAAATACGAGGGACCTACACACGATTCCTCACAATAATCACGAAACATTTGAAATAGATCAATGGTTATGGCCTGTCGGTCGGTTGCATTTGTGCACATCCAAAAAATCTATTTGGGGTCCACAAACAGCTGTGGTCAGTACAGTAGTATAGTGTCCATGTCTAGCCTGTGATGTAGGGTACTGTCACCATCGTAACAGGCTAGGACAGCTCAGTCACGGCCCTCTGCACACACAGAGAACGCCAGTGATCACAGTGAGCGACGCCCTCCTGAGATTAGGTTTCATCAATCATTCATGTCTAGCACACATTTTATAATCTTTCATAAGCAGGGCAGCAACAAGGTGGACGGTGGGAGGGAGCGTGTCTGAGGGCGCACCCTTCTTCAGCTCCGATAAATGATGAGCGAAAAAGCGGCAGGCAAGGAAAAGTGCTGTAGAGGGCTTACCCTTCAAACAGACCCGGCGAGGGGCATATTAAAGAGAGAGAGAGGGCCCGAGACTGAAAAAGAGAGAGAGGAGAAAGACAGGCAGACAGGCAGGTAAGCTGATAGATAGACAGACATGCAGAGATGCTGGAGTCTGTACTTTCAACAAAAAGGAAAATAAAATAGAGCCCTCGTACATACTGTCACCCCAATTTAAATGTTAATTGCAACTATGGGCTTGTATAACAAGCAACCAAAAAAGGGGTCTAAATAGCCAGACTAGAACGGGAAATGTGAGTGCAGCAGACAAAGAGAAGGATACACGCAGGGGTGGGTGCGGCCTCAGTCACCTCAGCATTCATCCAATGGCAGACAAGGGGAATAAATTACTTCCCAGTGTGCAAACGTAGCTCTTAGGAACAAATGCCTGGCTCTTTGGCCAGGCCCTTTCTCCAATGGCAGAGTGGGAGAGGGGGGGGAGGTGGGGAGCATTTCCCTTGGAGAAATAAAGAGATTGCACATATTGGCAGAGTAACTAGGAAGTCACCGTAGCAACGTCTTAGCCAACATAACGAGGCACACACAAAGCCTGCGGCCCACCTGACCCACGCTGGGTTATGTACAGAGGATGGTGTCCTCAGAGCCACCTGGGAGACAGCACTTCCCCCCCCCACACACTCACACACACAATGGGTTGGATTACACGTCCAAATGTCAGTAGGAATGGGAGAATACATGTCAACATAAGGTGATGAAGCCCCTGGGACCAGGCACTACCGCGGCTCATCAATAATGGATATGATAGAAAACCAATGACGATAATGTTTGGGGGTTTCCGCTTCTGGAGTTAAACACACACTATTGATTTTTCCTACGTGTGGCTGGCCTATGCTTTGAGTGCATCCTGTCTTTGTGGATACTTGCATACAGAATTCACTGGGAGCGGAGGCCGGTCTGAAACAAGGACAAAGTCAAGTCCAAATGTGGTCATGGATCAGCATGATACCACTACTACTACTACTACTACTACTACTATTGAGGCCTATCATCCCATCAGGGGTCCTGAGCTGAGGCCTGGAGCCATAGACCCATTGAGCCCCGGCAATCATGAACGAGCGGGCACCAGTCCAACCCAGAGAAGCATGAGGGCTGCCTCCGCTGTGACAGATTGTAACAGATTATTTCCGATAAAATATGGTTTAATAGGAGTAAGGCAGACGATGTCGGCCTTTGGGTGATTCCAAAAAAGAAACAATTAAAGCGGATCACCGGTGGAATGGACACAGGTCTTGTGGGGATGACAGAAGAGGAATCTCAAAGCCAAGTGATGGAGAAGCAGAGCTCAACGCAGAGGAAAGAGGAGAGACAGAAGGAGACAGAGAACCAATGACCTAGTTACACTTCTGCCTGCTCAAGACCCCGGTCTAGGTGTCCTGGAATCCTGCAATAACCTGGTGGCCTGGAGGCGGAGGTAAAATGTGCTGCTATATAAAAACAATCATGGTCTCTCAGTCTCTGGCAGCCGGTAGCAGAGGAGTAGCTGCCTTTTGAGTTGGAGGAGCATTGTGTTTTCTACCCAGTGTATCGCGAGAGCCAAGAATGCCACAGGGTCACGGCAACACCAGAGCATTACGCTACATCAACACCACCCCTAACACCCCCACCCTCCGCTGACGTCACACCCCAAAAGCACAGGACACGGCTGCAAACACAGCACACCTACTGGCTGAATACACACGCGTACACGCACACACACACACACACACACACACACACACACACACACACACACACACACACACACACACACACACACACACACACACACACACACACACACACACACACACACACTCACACACACATCACTCTTTACCAATCCATAGACTGGGAGGAACAAACAACAAACAATGCAATTCAAAATGACAGCAGAAATACATGCTCCATACAGGTGGGCTGAAAGAAATAGGCCATCTCTTGATGCATCTTCTACATGTTGCTAACTTGAAAGAGACGCATCTGAGGATTACTGCAGCTACAGGTGAACACCGTATCCAGCCACTTGAAAGCAGAGAAGAAGACTGCATAATTTTGACAGGGGCCATCAGTAAGCTTTGATTAAACAGGGCCTAACATAAACAGACAAGTCGCACTGAGTGAACAGGGCCTTGTGTTTACTATGCATGTATGAATTGATATATTCAGAGTACCTATGAGGAAAGCTGTTATGGAGATGTGTGTAAGACTACATAGGGTTGTCCCGTTATATCCTAGTGTGTTTTTCGCATTAAAGCAATAGGATTGTCACAGGAAGTGCCTTATATCAATCTTTAACCCTGTGGTAATATATATATATATATATATATAGTATGGAGTAATATTAACAATATTAAGAATGAACAATATTAATGCCTAGATCTTTCGCCTTGTATTTTAAGTGTTTTACAAAAGAAACGTTAAATATACCGTCTTACTTTTGCAGAAATATTAAATAGCTTTTATTATTCTTATTAATTTATTATTACCTTTAACATTATTTTATCATATGTCTCCTTCCATGTGTGTCCCAAATCCATGTATAATATCTCAAGCTAAATATAATGTGGCATAGCCTGCATGTGGAGGCATCAACTATATCTCATCTTTGATCAGCTAAGGAATAAGGTTGGTTTGTTCTCCTCTCTCCTCTGACTGCTCCTTCACACGAGCAGTCAACCCAGTCCCATAGCTCTATACAATAAGCGTAGCCTTCAACTGAACATCGTGCTGGTTCATTTGGGCTAAAAAATGCGTTATTCTGTATGGACAACAGATGAACCAGCTCCCTGATAAAGAGCCGCAGGACCAGCAGACTCTTGCTCGTCCCTTCGCTAAACCCTTCTGCACGCTCCCTGCAGCCAGGTCAGTACAATCGCAATAAATAGCGCACGAAGAACAGGTGACTCACCTGAATGGTACACGTATATTCCGTATCATCCAAGAGTCTGACGGTGCAGTTGTATTCTCGTTCAAGATTCCTGATGCTGCCACTCATAAATCGGCTCAACATCTTCTCAGAAAATTGCTGGTCGGCGTTCTAGGACCAGAACAATCCACTAAACACTGCATAAATGATGTCACATTGGCCACATTCTTCGGTCACGTAAACGAGCCCCAGCTACCGATACAACCGCCGACGTGTGATGCATCTTTGTCCCATCAAGTGTGCCAATGCGAGGCTCGAATCCTAGGACGTCCCCAGATCCGCGGCATCACCCCCACCGGCGCATCACCGCTCCGCTGTTCACCAATGCAACTTTAGCTTGAGGGCGGGGCCTCTTGGTGATGGACGTCAAGAAGAACCAACCAGGGGGTGCCCTGGTCATTTGTGCACTTCATTTACAACGTATATGTTTCCAATCCAGGCCCACATGTATTAAGGACAGAACGTTAATGGTTGACTGGGTTGTAGCCTGTTTTTATTATTTTCCTTCATGCACATCTCAGATGTATTGGAGTTTTTACTTACTTGTATACATGGATTTTCCGCGAAACATGTAATCCAATAATTCAAAAATAATTTCAATAATTAAATTGTGTGTACATCTGGTGTGCAGTAACACAAACTAACATAAACCAGCTTGTCCATTGATGACGCCTAGTTTATTACAATATGATAGCTCTCTACGAAAAAGCAATGCAGCCCTTGGCATTCAAAGCCACCCTTAAAGGGTCGCATTATCTTCTAAATGTAAATAAGCTGTACACAAAACAAATAATTACGCAGAATATAACTAATATTATGTATACGCTCATTTGTATTCGACTGCGTGAACGCTTATTTTCCACCAACTTGAAACGGCGCATCAACTCTATGCTACCATCTGTTGGTAAAGACTTGAATAAATTGTATTTTTGTTCCACTAAATTCTTGTCTAATACTCTTGTACTATTATCGAGCATGAATTTAAAAAAACAACAACAATAAATATGCAAAAGATGGACCCATATGCCGTGACATTGTGAATCAATGCCGTGACCCGGATTCGAACCGGGGTTGCTGCGGCCACAACGCAGAGTACTAACCACTATACGATCACGGCGAGCTACCAGGGCCGTTACAGCACTCGACAGAAATAAGCTAAATGAACCTAGCACATGAGCAGGGCTACGTTCAGACGTAGCTGTGCATATACACATACACAAATAAAGATGCAAGATCCTGCACATTTACACACTAGACATATTTTATGTTCTTATGTTTTGCATTTTTATGGTTGTAGCAATGTCTATGAGCCGAATCACAATAAGTGTAGTCTAGTCTACATTAGTGTAGGTTATAGCCTACCTGTACGGGATACATACCAATAAAGGATCTTGATTCCTGAAATCTCTGAAACATTTAAATAATAAAACGGACGTCATCTTCATATACATTTATTGAACACATGCGCTAAAATCAATGTCCGTAGAACATCGATCTTGTAATAGCCTACTGAAAGCAGAATTATCCGACTTAATTAACAATTGCAAATTCCAAACAGTCAAGTGAAAGCTATTTTTTCTTTCACCATATTGTAGTCTCAAGACTATGCAGATTCAGACTCAGCCAAATGTTTAGTGTCTAATGTATTTATTTGCTCAGAAACGGCATATATAATACATAATATAATACACTTGTCAAAGTCCATGCACATCCCCAGCTAATGTCACACAAACAGACAGCTTTTCCCTCGTTCACATATCTTTACACGTTTATAAATATGATTATTTTCCACATATATTCCCCTATATACTAAGGAATGAAACTGAGATTGCCTCTAGCTGCACAAACTACAAAATTGACGGCAATAGAGAACGAAAGGTAGAAATTGCACTAGAGACAGACGTTTCTAGGTTATTGTTAAATTTCAGATAAATTATACCAAGAAGAAAGGAAAAAGCAAATCAAACTCCTTCCCAGCTAAAATGGAAACGACATTCATATCATTCAACTCAGATCAACTGATAAAGAGCACAAGCATTATAAATTACTTACTTCCATAACATAGAACAATACAACATAAATTAATGTTATTTAAAATCCATAAGATTCTCAAGGTAAACCTACAATGAAAACATGCATCTTAGGAGCAAGGGCTCACCTCTTATCTGACTCCCCAAATGGTGTGCCTCCCCACTATTAACAACACATTGTTAGAGACAGCTTAGACCGCTTTCAACCATTGTATTGGACCTGCGATGCTGCGATACTAGTTGTAAAAGAGCGACACTATCCTACAGAGGGTAATATTTCATTTCTCGCAGCTTGACCAACATGTGGCTATAATAGACCTTTATCACAGAGCCGTTACAGTAGGAGTGAACGTTTATCATAGGCACTGGCATGTCTCCGGACCCATCATTAACTCAATGAACTACACTTGTTTTCACTCCTTCAACGCCTCTGTGATAAAGGCCTTTAGCCCTTATTCATCGTTAGCGGCAGGCTTTTGGCACCAAAACCCATTCAACAAGGCTATTTCCAATGTTCATTTTCATCATTCTCTTCTGGCTCTTTGCTCCTTGCGGCTATAACCTCCGCTTTCCTGGTGAAAGGCCGACATTGGTAATCCAAAGTCTGTTGGACTGGGGACTTGCTGCTTGAAACGTTGTCCAAACTTCTTGTGGGTGCTGCGTCAAGCATCTTGGCGGCGCCCGTATGCTGCTTCTTGTATAGTCCCCATGACGCCACTAGGGGGCGCCCTATGTCCTTCTGTTGGCTCTCTTTGAGGCGCAACTTGCTGTCCACGTGTGTATAGTGTAGGTCTACGTTAATAACCAACGAGCCCTGTCAGAATAAATACAGAAAAAAACATTCACTTGATCAGAATCTCTTGTATAGACCACAAAGTGTGTGTGTGTGTGTGTGTGTGTGTGTGTGTGTGTGTGTGTGTGTGTGTGTGTGTGTGTGTGTGTGTGTGTGTGTGTGTGTGTGTGTGTGTGTGTGTGTGTGTGTGGTATGTTTTAATACCTGGAGCTTTTGAAGAGAGCAAAGCCTAAGGACGCAGTCCGGGCTACCAGTACCAGACCTGATGTGTATCAGACTGTCGACCTCTGAACTACCTGGGCCGGAGAATATGTCCTCCAATGACTAAAGAGAATGATGAATTAAAGCAGTCTGTTAACATAAATAGGAGCACCATCCATATTCACTGTCAGCCAACTATATTATTACACATACATTAAAGATAAGAAGGTAAAAATCTTGCCTTACCAAAAAATGACAGTGTTCAATCTAAAGCGAGATCAGTAAATAGATAACAGTATTTTCCTACTTGTCATTGTGTCAAATTGTTTATACATATTTCATACACCCCAAGAGATGTACAAACAAACGTTACAATGTGTAGCTCGACATGAATACATACAGAGAGCATAAGGCCACAGTTAACAGCTGGACGACTCACAGGTTTGCTGGAGAGGGTTACAGAGCAGTCCTGGGTTTTCGGGCCAGTGTTCTTCACCGTTCCAAAGACAACCAAGACATTGGAGAACAGCGCAGAGAAGCTGACCTCCACCTTCACGCCGCACGGAAAGGACAGCCGCGTCTTACCTGGTAGTGCTTTAGAGAGAAAGAAACAAGACAATTACATGCAATGTATGTTTAATCTAACGGACACAATCGAGACGACAGTCTCTCGGTAATCATGGCCGGTTATTCTAAGCATTGTCTAGTGGGATCCACACCAAATAGTTCTATGTAATGCAGCCTTATCTTCCATGGCGTCGGTCGCGGAGATGTGACGTCACCCGGCATGTGACGACAACTTTTAAAGAGGAAGCCCTTATTTTGAAAACGGGGGCAGTAAAGCCATTTCCACCCACAGAGCCGTACAGTCGACAACGTGCTACAGATTTCCTGTTTCATCTCAGCCCGAGCAATGAGCCGCTGTTGTGAAGAGAAGGGCCGACATCCCACACAAAACCACAACACTTCAAACGGTCTCATGCATCACACACGGGTTCAGGGTAACGAGCACAGCCTTGTCCCCGTCCGATCCTTCTGACACACTCCGAGAACACGTCATTCAATCACCCAAAAAGTTCCATTCACTGAGGCCAATCTCCCAATTGGCCTTTGTGAAATGTTTAGTGCTATATGTTATACACTTTCTTTCAGTAGATTGGATTTAGAAAGTAAAATATTTTTTAACATCTTTTAAATAATAAATGAAAGGAGCCTCATTTCAGTACATTCCATCTGACTGAAAAGGCACACATCTAGATATCTCCACCAAGCTGCACGCCTCTTGTCACCTCAAAGCTATGCTGCAATGGGGCTTAGGTTACAGGAGCAGAGGAATAGAGGAGCAGGTCCATAGTGTACTAGCATACCATTGGCTTGTCTCCAACAAGTGTCCCGTAGGTGGAGCTCCCGGGTGTGGCCTGTGGTCCTGATGCGGTCTGTGAGGGAGCGGGGTTCCTTCAGGGTGTGTTTGATCTCCACAGCCTGCTTCCCAGTCACCAGGGGGTCCAGACCTAAATCTGGGAGATGAAACAAAAAGACAGAAGAAGGGAATTCATGAATGCTTGCCCCTTTTTAACCGAAAGACACAGCCTGAGTGAGGAGATGAATGTCGAGCCCTACACTAGCACTAGGATAGCCTTTTGAAATAACTTATATCTTGTGGCATTCAAAACTCACTTGAATCTCCTTAAAGAAACAAACATAATATAGTGCTAACTATCTTACAGTTGGTCTCCCTCTATCTGCCCACTATCTCTCCCTCTCTGCTTCTCTCTGACACCCACATACACCCACACACTTCTGTCACAAAGTTGTGCATTCATGGCGGCGGGGGCTGATTTGTGCGTAAGGCCAAGTGGGTGGAGAGCTGGCACCACAACCGACAGAGCAGCTGTCTGCAAGCCTCAGGTTACTTCCTGTTCTTCAGCCAATGGCGGGAACTTCCAAAGAAAGAGGTTGTATCGTGCAAAGCAGTAGCAAATGGAAACAAGGCCAACACCAAAGAAGTAAATACACTGAATTTATCTGAAATAGTCAGGTGCTATGAATCTGAAGGAAAGAATCCCCAAAGAAAGTCGTCTAATTTAGCAGCAAATCAATCTAACCTCATCCTACTGTTTGGGATCAGTTATACATAGATATAAATCACTGGAGGTTAATAGCTAATAGCTCTAGCATTTAGGATACTTCTGCCAGGTGTTAACACAGTGCAGAGTACACAGTACATACACACACAAAGCATTCACTAGTAAAATTAATTAAACTCAAATCTCACTCTGACCAAAGGGGTTGTCTACTTACTATACATCATCTCACCCTAGCCCACAGAAAAACCCCTAATGATTGTAGTGCAGCTGCTTTCTAAAGACAAACCACTTCACACAACGTCTCGCTATCTCCCTCTCATGTGACACTGCGGCTCATGTGGCCCAGAGCCAACAATTGAAGCAAGGCACTGACCTTCAGACACCTGCTCCAACACATGGGTGACCTTCCTGTTCTCCAGGATGTGCTTGTTCAGGTACTTGGTGAATATCCCGGTGCTTTTCCCTCCGTCCTGCACCTCAAAAGCCTCAGCGTCTTCACATCTGGCACAAGGAAAGAATAAGATCCATAAATAAGTCGTATGGGATGGAGGAGTCTGCATTGATGGATTGATGTTCATGTTTTTAATAATTCTACGTATGGCTTGGGAAGATGTGTGTTGTTTGGTTCCTACAGGATAGGTTGACTGATCCATACTGCACTACTATGATCTTTATTTATTATTTGGGGTACTTACGTGGCATACCCATATACGGTGTTCCCGCTAGGGCCCAAGGCCATGATTTCCGATGCAGCGCACGTTTTGTTGTACCTAAAAATAAACAAAAATGTAGCTTTTAGTTCAAAGAAAATCCTACTTGTCGATGAGAAAAAATGCTACAGAGAAATCTATTTTTCCAGCCTACTTACCATTTTCTGCATGTGTCAAGTAAGACTACACTCAGAGCGGTTTGTTTCTCCTGCATTCTCAGCATGATCCTCTGAACACACACACAGTTGTCAGGCCGGTAAGGTTGCGGGGCATCCACTGCCACCAGGTAATTCCTCCCCGAGTGTTCATACCCATGGCCAGCATAGTAGAACAGTCCTGTTGCAAACAATAAGCTAACTCATCACCTTATGCTATTGTTGTACTATGAGGGCATTCTTCTTTAAACAATGACATCAGACATCATGACACATTCTATACACATGCATCAAAAAGGCCTCAGCTCAATCAGTGTATATAAATTAAAGTCCATGAAATCCATACAACATTTTATAATATTATATATTATAAAAATAGAATAATATATATATAATTAAATAAGGATATAGATAGAACTTTTCACTACATTTGAAAGTCCAACTTACCGCTTTAAGAGAGTTTGTTTGCAATCATATTAACCAAACTTAACTAGGACAAATGGCCCGGGAAATAATGTTTAACCTGAGGAGATAAATATTAACTCATAGCCGCCCTATTCTGGCTTTCCTCAGCTCTCTAAAACAATAAACTATTTGAGGCCGTAAGATTAGTGGTAGCACTGGAGTAAGGGTTAGGCTTTGAGCTGGTCGTGTTTCGAGCCCCCCTACTTATATAGCATGAAGTAAACAGTGTACTTATGAGCACTGGAAACGACTGAATCATCTCCTCATTGTCAGGCAAAGACCAACATTTGTTTTCACCTCGGTAACCTGCTCACCCAGAAACATATTTAAACACAGATTAACCCCTTGTCCCAACCGTATGGCTATCACGACGCACACTATTTGTCGGTATGACAACGCTCCCTATCATCAGACGCATCGGGTGGAGCTCAAACAACAACAACGAGGAGCTGTGAGTTTCACTCACCATACACTCCGCGGTCCAGCAGGTCCAGGAACTTGTCGATAGCAGCCTTCATGTCTTCCTTGGTCAGGTCTATGAGGGATACTACCCTGAAGCCCAGCTGCTGCAGCAGGTTCCCCAGCTCATGCACGTCCATAGTGGGGGCCAATAGGCCCGGGTGGTGGGCGTAGTTAAGGTTACCGATGAGCAGGGCCACTTTGTCCGTTGCTAACACAAAGAGCAAACCAGTGTTTGAGTGAAAGGGACAGGAAGGAATAATGATAGCTAACTAAAGTGTATTTCATCTTGTATTCCATAGGATTTTACCTGTGGGTGTTGGAGGATGAAGTTCATCAGTCGTAACTGAAATAACACAAAAAAATGACTATTTGCAAATATATACATTATATGACACTCTATCACGTGTGGTTGACATGCTTTTTGAGGTTGTTTATACAGCATGATAGAAACTAAGCATAATATAAGTGGTAAGAGAAAAAGATACCAAATATTATACATTAATAAAAAAACAGAGATCTGCACTTAAACTGGTTGCACTTTTGGTTGTCATTTCCTTTTTTTAATAAATCTATAAATAGTAACTTGACTTCCTTTTTAGTGCCAAGTAGAGAAGGGGAAGTACCTCCAATCCCAAACAGTGGAAAATATTGTGCAACAGAAAAATACTAACATGATCTAAAACTAAATACTTGGAAATTGTTGGTTGAAAGTGGAAAATCTTGAGAAAGCCTGACAATGGAAAGTTGTAAGGGGATGAAAATGAAAATCTGAAGTTCCACAAAAATTCAGTCTTTGGATATGGAGACAAAATTATGAAGTGACCCGAACAGTTGGACTTGGGCTTACCTATTCTAATGTCCGCTGCTTCCGTCCACCTCTCCTCCAGCACATTGGACACCGAGCAGAGATATGTTCCGCCGTCATCGGCTGTCGTTTGCTCCAGCTACACTCGCGACCAAAGGATCATTATCATGTTATTACTTATGACCATCATAACTAACATCAAATCTTATTATGAATTTATGTGACACGCTAGACGTTTTGAAGAACCACAACCACAGCTGTGAGTCTCGTGACACAACATCACACGTTCATAAAAACAACTTTGTAAACGGTTGTCATTTGATGACCAACAGCAGCTCTTTACCTCAAAGGTCTCGCTGTTCTTGTCCTGCAGTGGCAGTCCGTTCCTGTACCACTGGTAGTGTGGCGCGGGGGAACCGAACGCGGCGCAGCGAAGGGTGACTCTGTGGCCCACCTTGACCTTCTGGGACTGGGGGCTGATTACGATATGGGGCTCACCCTGCCATACTCTGGGCATGCCTGTTAGGGGTGTGGGTAAAGAACAGCATAACTTAGTTGAATAATAATTAATAATTAAAAAAATAATTATACATTTTTCCATAATATTGATTTAAACCCATATATAAACCATATCACTAACTTTCGATCAAACAAACTGATATTTTTACTACGCACACACACTTATCATATTCATATCAATTCATACCTGGCTTCACAATATCCAATACTTTCACACGGACCCAGTCACTAAAGACACAGTTGCAGAACTGGTCGTTCACACGACACACGTAGAGCTGATTCTGTTGAGCCTTCACTTTCAGGTCAGCTTGAGTGCCACCGATCACCTGAGGGAAGATGTATTTAGAATTGAGCATGTAAGTAGTGTGTAAGGTAGGCCGGTGGAGGGTTCAGACTGCTGATGGAGGCATAGTATGGTTGTAGTTTGTGGTTTGAGGATGTTGACAAGCAAACCGTATTGCTTACCTCTTGTTCATTTTCTGTAAACCACTGGTAGCTGAGGATACCTGTTCCTTCGGCACGAACACTCATAACCACTTCATAGTTTACTGGTACACAGACAGACACAGGATGGCGAACTATGGCAATATCTAAAGTGGCAGTGGAAAAAAGTTTCAGTTAACTTGAATCATATTATGTTGTTTTGAAAGGCCAATGGGTGTGGGTCATATTACATTATTTATATATAGACACATACCTTTGATCATGTTTCGTAAGAGCTTCGATTTGTTTTCACTCATCACTGCATGGTCTTCTTCGTTTTGAGATACCTGCATTGCCATAATTGTTACAGGTAAAAAAAAGCTCTTAAAATCTGGTTGTAAATCTTAAATTGACCTCCGGTCAATATCTGTTTTTCTTCATTTCATGAAGAATCACACACAACAGCATATATTTTGCATCATAATGATAACTTACTAAACGTCAGAAGTAAAACAGAGCATCACGACAATGTATAACGATCACAATAACAAGTTTACTTACATACCTGCTGTAAAACGATGTGCAGTGGGGTATCACACGTCAAAGAAGAGCGCCTTCTTCAAAATAATCTCGACAACTTCATACCAAAAAGTAATGGTATGTTCTCTTCTGAGCCCTCCTGACATCCCTTTCCCGGAATACCAAAACAAACACCACCCACATTACCACGAAGATTGTAATAAACCAGACGCGTCGGTGACACCCAATCACATGCTTGTCACAAACTTGGAGATACGCAGAGCTACAATAAAATACTATTTATATGATGGCTACATTGAGAAAGGTGTTTGGTTTCGTTTAGGTTATAATGTAACGTAGAGAGTAAATTTAAGTTACAATCGCATGACGCTAAAAAGTCTGTTCAACGTTTACTTTGGATTTGGAAACTACATTAGAGTTATTACGGTAAACAAAAGAGAAGAAAAAATACGAAAGTACCGGTAAGTGGGCGTTCACTGTGTTCAGAAGGCTGAGATTTAGGCTTTGAAACCTAAGCATTTGGGCCAACTTGAGACAGGATATTCAAAACAAATTAAGCTAGAGACAGCCATAGATGATAGGTAGCATTAGTAGATAGTGATTGCTTTGTCTATAAATTGTGTATACAATAAAAAAGAACAGGATTAGTTTTGTCTTATACAGGTGTAACATAATTTAGGCCTATGTTATGTCCATGCTACAGCCCCCTCTTCTACAAACAGAATGATGAAACATGATAATTGATCATGTGACGTAAACAACGAATTAGTCTTGTGACCTTGGGTTGCAATGTTTTTGAGCTCGAGGCCAACTGTTGGGCTCGAAGACGTCATCAGCTGCAGAGCTCACATGCCGTTCAACAATTAAACGTCTCACTGCTTAAGTTTCTCACTGCTTAACTGTTTCACTGCTTAAGTGTCTCACCGCTTATGTGTCTTACTGCTGTATATGTGAGTGTGCAACGCAATGGCGTTTAAAAAAGAAAATTTCGCGGGTGAAATGTAGATATATAAGTATAGTTTCCTTTTTAAACATGTTTTTTTTTAAATATTTTCCTTTTCTGTTTTATTTGTCTCTATGTTTGTGTGAGAAATATGCATTTTGTATAGTTTGATTCTTAGCTAAATTCACTGTCTAGATTTTGGAAAATGTGATGGGCACTTGCACCTATTTGTAGGCCTTCTATAAATAGGGCCCTGCACGCAACACATGCAAGACTATGATTGGCAATTGCAGTTTTACAAGTAGGACTCATAGGAATATAGGCTCTCAGAGAACACAGTACCCATCTCAATGGTAAGCCAAAATCCTTTTCTATGTTTTATGTTTTACAGTCGTTTGGTTGGAGAGATACTTGGAATGTAAAGGGCTTGTTTGACAAATAACCGCTCCTGAACGGCCTGATAGTCGATAGTATTTATAACCCTCTCATATGCTAGGACTTTGTTTGGTCAGGGAGGACATGCACCAATAACACTTCATGGTGTGTTTGGCTTTTGTTATGTTCAATATCCAGCAGGTTCTCACACAACTCAAAGTTTAACCAAATGTAATAAATGTTTCTCTTTTGGTTTTCTGCAGTTCACTCAACAAACTTCAACTCTAAACTGGAGCACTGTTATTTGTCAAGCTCTTAACTCAAGGATATTTAGACTGAAGATTATTTTCCTTTGACCTCTCTCGGAAGCTGTTTTTCTTCATAAAGTGTGCTTAAACATTTGTGATTCACTTAAAAAAACAATGACGTCCAGAAGGCCAATGACTCGTTCTTACTCGGGCAACGGAAGGACAAGCAGCTTCGAAGAGGAGGGCAGCTCTTCCAACAGAGAAAGCCGCAATACCTACCTCTCCAATGTCAGGCCTGAGAACAGGTATGGCTCCTTTTCAAGTGTAATCCATATCCGACAATATATATTCTTTCTACAGATGGTTTGATGGGAGAAACCGTATCTATAGGTTCATTGAACAGTGGTGATAGGCCTACATTATTGGGGCCAATGTCTTGTCATGGTCACATTCCACAAGCTGCACTATTCTTATAAGTCATTGCGGCTAGAATCATATCAAATATGCAAACACATAAGGATATCATTTTAATTGTACAAGAAGAATTATAAAACACATTTAACTCCAACTTTAAGATACTCAAAAAAATAAATGATTGATTGAAGTTCAATTATTTTTCCTCTTTTCATTGCAAACTAACTAATAAATACAAATAAAATAAGATTGGTTTGGTTTTTTAAAAAAACATTAATTTACATTTCACTTCAGTAAACAGGGTTCCAAGCAAGATCATTACCCCCAAAAGGTTGTTGATTACAGTTCCTTTATTTGCCTCCTCTTTGAATAGCTATTCAAGGCATTCTCACTACAGGCCACCGAGGTAATCCATACTTTTAAAACATTGCTCCTCACTAACATCTTAACCACACGTGACGGTTTATCCCAGGAATGAACACTACACACGTTTTAACAGCGATGTAAGTCCTTGTCATGTCATGTTTCCTTGTCGTTTTATTCACTGACCGATATTGAACCCGATATTGAACCCACCGTTATGTCTTCCTGTTTGTTGGATTTCTTTGTCCTCTGTAAGTAACTGCTGTATCACTTATTAACGTATCCAAATGTCAGTCTTTCCCTCCCAATTCGTGCTCAATGAACCTTAGCTGGAATGTGTTATCAGTTAGCAAAATAGGAGAATTCAAATGATGCAGAAAAGGAAACCTAATCTCTTTCTTTTCCCCACAGGAGCACCCTGTGCAGTGTGATGGCACAGCTAACGGAGGACATACAGCCATCCTTTGAGAAAACGTTGAAATCAAAGGCAGTCTCCGAAAACTGCAACGTCAAGTTCACATGTGTGGTGACTGGTAGGCTCACACTTGAACCATCAACCTTTACACATTTTCAAGTCATCACTTGCATTTGTGGCTGAACGATTTCAGAATGTGTGACAGGATGTGGTTAATGAAATCTCAACACAAGCCTGTAGGCTACGTAGGGGCCTGTCAACAACCCGGCATCGTTTTTTCTTGTTTTTACCTTTACAATTCATTGCGTCATTTAGACATTCTGTATGCACAGAGGCAGATGAATTGTATGTAGTGGCAAAAATAATGTTGCAACTTCCACATCAAGACAGGTATTTCAACAACCCACTAAGATTTTGTTTGGCAATCCTGAGTCACAGACCATGACACAAAAGCTTCAACATCTCCATTTGAAATGATTTAATGGTGGTTTTTACGATTAAGCAATTTCTAACTAGTCATGGATAGAATTCAAGTTTCACTAAATTTTACCTTCCATCGGTTTTCCCTTAAAATGACCCCAAACCCTAGTACCGTATTCATAATAACAACCTCTTACACAGTATCATAAAACTTATAGCCCTGAAAGTGTGAGGTTTATTGCATTTCATTGGGAACTTCATTGTAATGTTTATTGCAAGGAGGTGCACATTTGTCTGTCATAAGGTATCTTAATCATTACATTTTTTAATTAAGGTTACCCTGCTCCAGAACTGACATGGTACAAAGACGATATGCAAATGGACCGGTACTGTGGACTGCCGAAATATGAAATTAACCGCAATGGAAAAAACCACACTCTGCAAATTTACAAGTATGTTGAACAACCATTTCTACTAGACAAACACCTTTATGTGTAAGATGACATTTGGGGAAAGGATAATAAGGTGATTGTGTCTTCGTTCAGCTGCACACTGGATGACGCGGCCATCTACCAGGCGTCCGCCAGCAACACTAAGGGCATCGTCTCCTGCTCAGGAGTTCTGGAGGTGGGCACCATGAGTGAGTTCCTGATCCATCAGCGCTTCTTCGCCAAGCTCAAGCAGAAGGCCGACAACAAGAAGAAGGACTTGGAGGGCAGCAAGAAGATAGAGAACGTCCCGAAAGAGCAATCAGAGAGGAGCCCTCAGCGCCCTCCCAGGAAGCGTCCAGTCCCACCGCCAGCAACCAAGGAGGAACCCCCAGCTGTGGAGCCAGTTGTGGCTGCCGCCTCCGAACCCAACGGCGCCAGCGCTGACATCGAAGAAGCAGCCCCTCAGACCCCCACAGCCGTTATCATTGAAAAGAAGGATGACACAGATGCTTCACCCAAGGATAATGTGGCCATAAAGAAATTAAAGATTTCCAATGGCGTGGATGGAGTTACCGGCAGCGCTAGTAGCAGTAGAGGTCATGCAATCGTCAACGGCCGCCAGAACTCTTACGACGGCGGCATCAGTTTAGCACAGTTCTTGGCCGAGACGGTCAGTGCGCAGGCTGTTGAGGAGAAACAGGCGGAGAAGACTTGTGAGATGGACGCGTCCGTGCAAGGGCTCAACAAAGAAGACGAAAGAGAGAAAGAAGCCAAGTGTAAAGAGGTAAAGGAAGTCGAGAAAGTGAGCGTCCACGTACAAGAGCACGAACGGTTGAGAGTAAGTGAAACAGAATTACAAGTTGAGAGAGAGAAGGAAAGAGAAAGGCAGACAGAGTTGCAGCGCCCGGTAGTCCATCATACCCATTCGCCAGCCCCAAAAAGTCACAGGAGAGGTCACAAGGACCATGAGCACCATAATATCCAGGCTTCCCTCACCTCCGTGCTGCACTCTGTCAAGGACTTTTTCTTTGGCAAGGGCAAGAAGGACTCTCATGATCATAGAGACAATGAGGAGACAGAGGATTATAACTCTAAAACTCCACCAGCAGAAACACCACCACAAACACCACCATTGCCTCGACTAGAGGACTGCAGACCGCATCCAGAAGAGGTTGTCCCCATGGAGTCGGATGAATCGAGGGAACCTTCACGAGTCGTGGTCACAGAACCACATGTAGAGTTAGGGAAGCCATTGACCGCCCATGGAGTTGGGCCTGAAGTTATTCAAAAGGAACATTTTCCAGCACCAGCGCCACAATCAAACACTGGAGTTGATTCGTTTGAGCCCAGGGTTAAAGAGGTGGTGATGACAACACATGCAGAGCACAGAAGATCAGGAGAAGCAGCACCCATGTCTGTATCTCCCGTTTTCATTAAGGTAAGTTTCCTTCTATTGATTATTCTAATAAGAGACCGTGTCAGAACATACAACAGTGTTCTATAGGTTTAACCAATGAATATTGGCGTTGTAAGGTTATAACAATATATGAACAGTAAACAGTGAAGTTACGCACACATAAAACAGCGACAATGGGCCTTTCTGACCTGACATACATAGAAGTGGAAATACAATTTTCTGTACATTCACACCCACACAATAGCAAAGTACACATGAGATGCATGATGTGTGGTTCTTATGGTTATGTGGCAGAGATAAGGATTAAACCATCCATTCTTGGGTTGGATTTGCACTTCAAAATAGGCTCCAAGACTTCGAGCAGGGCGGGGGGGGGGGGGGGGGGGGGGGTTGAGAGAGAGTGAGCGGTAGTGGAGTTCAAAGACACATTTTGCGCAAAGGACCTCTTCACATTGAAAACATTCCTTGCTGCTCCCTCATCTTAAAATAACTTATTTCTCATCTAGAAGGGGGGGGGGGGGGGGGGGGTTGGTTCCTTCTGCATGGCTGATTTGGCTGTGCCTCTACCCTCTATCTCTCTCTGTTAGAATGAGAAATGGGAGGGCCTGAGGCCTCACGCTTGGTTACTGGCTAGATTGGAACCTCCACACAGAGCTGAAGTCTACTTCACGGCAGACTAACAGACTGAAAGACTAACACCCACATAGGGTTAGGCTAGCGTGCCTTGTTGAAGAATCTCTTTGAAAAAATAAAACGTTTTTATGCAAGGATATCATAATTATTATTAAAAAATAAATAATAATATTAAATGTCTAATGTAAGGCAAATATAGCCTATGGATAAACAGCTTGTTAATAAAATGAATTATTTGTTGATAACAGTTACAGAATATTGACTGGTATTATGTTCTGTTATTACAAATCTGATTCTTTAACGATGCAGTTTGAAATCAAAACGTAATCATAATTGTGCAGTTTAATATGATTCTCAAAGTTGCATCTCAACATTTTAATTCCATTACAATCCTGAGGTGGTATTTATTTGACACCTCACTATCTTCATTCATTTCAAGTTAACATTTAATATTTCTACACCGTGCAAAAATAAGAAGCATTGGCAATTGAGCACCTAGACCTATTGCCCAAACCAGGGCAACACTAACTGATTGTTTTTGTTTGAATATCTTTCCCCATGGACACATGAAACCACAACTTTCCCTATAATTGTAAATCAGGAAATACTCTCTTAAATACTCTCTTGATACGTTGAGAAGGAAGTGTTTGCAGACTGGAGTGGAACTTCCGTTTAGACAGCTCGCTATGGTTTTGGACAGAAGTCCATTTTTAGACAGAACGTGACACCGTTTCACATCCATTGCGTTTGGCATCCTCATTTTTCTTGGTAGTTACTTTAATCCAATCATGTTGTCACGAGTCTGCGTGCAGTTCCCCTCTTCTGGGGTACGCTACCTATTGACCCTGGCAGTTAAACTTGACCAGTACAGAATGTGAATGACGCATGTAAACATGTTATGCATACCAAAAAACCTGCATTCAATTACATATACACCTAGTTCAATGGAAAATGATCTTTGTTTTACTTTGTATTGCTAGATAAGTGAAAGTCCAATTCACGGTCCACACGTTATGTGTGAGTCACACACGTGGAATGAGTTTAGCTGCCTTGCCTAACACAACAATGACTTTTTCAGTTGCTTAATTATTTGAACTCCAACGAATCCTTCTATAAACAAACACCTGCTTCATTATGGGGGAATTCCCCTGTCATGGTTTGACATCGGGGGTACAGCAGCAAGAATTTCCTTCTCACTTGGTTTCCCCAAACCGGTTTCTTCAAACTTAACAGACTTTGCAATGTTCTAGATGTTAAGTGTATGTTCACTTTCAGCTACCTTAAATATGAGATATATGTTAGTATCTTGACAGGTCATAAACATATAAACATCGTCAGATATGTACTTCATTACAAACAATGATGTATGTCCCTGAAAGGCTGAACATATAAATACAATATATTGCATTAAATATATAACTGAAGTAATAGATTTGGTCTTTCAAATGATTGATTTTTGATCGATTTCTCTTTGATTGACTTCAGTCTTGAGTCACTGGTGTCCCCTAATCTTAGGTTGTGGTTGATGAATATACGCCTCAAATACAAGTGATAATAAATGTATTACACTGGCTGACCTATCGTTTTTGAATAGGTTGCTCAGCTAAAAGTATTTACTAATGCAGTACGTTAGCATTCATTCTTGTATTAAAAATACTAACAAATTATGAGTAGGCAATAATAAATTATTATATGTGTATTACCAATATAATCTCTGATATAATTAACCCTATCATAAGATATAATTAAAGGGCTTTATTTGAATGACCATGCAATTGAAGCTCATTTAAACCCTTTTGATTGTTTTTTTGTAGGAAAAAGAAAAACTTCCCCAGAAATCATGGATCACGGAAGAGTTCGCTTTAACCCAGAAGATCTCAACTGTCCCTTTGCCAGTACCAACAGTTGAAACCCAGATTGCACCTACGAGAGTTCTCCCGAGCTCACCTGACACCCAAACCCGGGCCTGTGGCGAGGCCTCCACCCCTGCAACACTGAGTTACCGTACGGTAGAAAGTGCGCCTCTCGGTTCCATCAATGAAACGGTCCCCTGCTACCTCAAAGCAGCAGGGGACCAACTTCTTCATGCTGACGCCACTGTGGAGACAGGCCCCTCGGAGCCCCAGGACCATCCCCCTCCTAACTATCCACTGATGAGCCAGACGGTCCAGGAACAAGCAGAGATTCAAATGAATGAAACCCGGATGGATACTGCTTTGTCAGCGCCTTCTTTGGAAGAGCAATCAGTGTTTGATTCCGCATTTATGAATCAAGTTCCTATTCCTATTATCATCGTACAGGCAGACAAAATGGTGTCAGAGAGCATGGAAGTGAATAATACTCCACTTATTCAGACTGCGAACATTGGTGATCTTTCTACTGTCAACACAGTAGACATCTCTGAGAAGGGGGACTTCAAGATGCAAGAGGGAGGCCTTCCAGATGGGTCCGATAGCACACCGGCCTTTAATCTCAGTGTGACTCCCACACCGGTGTTGGAACAAAATGAAGACATAGTTCCATTACAGGAGCACCTCAGTTCTGCTTTTGACCAAAAACATGAAGTAAATGCTAATCTAGAACCGGAAGAGCTGCCTCTGTCGGAAATTGCTGAAAAAACAAGGGAGACACAGGGTAATGAGGGGCTTACCCTATTTATTGAGTCAGAGTCTAAAAGGGGAAAGGAGGGAGAGGTGCAAGATTTGAATGAACCACAAAGCCTCCTTGTGGCCCGGGATGAGGAAGAAACTGTCAGGTTATCAGAGTCAGCCATTGTTGTGGGCCATCCAGACGACACTGGGAGCCGGTTGTTTTTGGAGAACAATACAGAAAGTGAACCCTCAAATTCTACTTCGGAGGACACCACAGATATTAAAGTCATTATCCCAGAAAATGTGGCAAATGAAAAGAGTAATAAAACAGGTGATGAAGTTAAAGAACCTGAGATCAAAAAAACATTGCTGCCATTAATTACTTTGACATCAATAAGAAATCCTCCGATTTTGCAAAATGACCGCAACGCTGATATTTCAATAACAATAATAAAAGAGAAAGACATTCTTGTTTCAAAGATGGACAGTTTATTACCCAAGGAGACAAGTCTTCTGAATGAGGACGACAAGCCACCAGCAGACAAAACACAGGAAGGTGTGCAACTTCATGCCCAGACTGAAATACAACTCGTAGAACCGCACCGCAGTGAGCACACGGTCACGTTGGTATCCATTCCTGTTATAAATGTTTCATGTACGGATGAAAACCAACTCACGGTGGATGTACCTGTCTGTGTACCTGAAACAGACCAAGTCTTCAATGCACCAGTCATTGAAGACCCCAAGATACCTCTGTTGGTGGTGCCACCCATATCCATAATTTGTAATGATATTCCTGTTGAAAGCATTTCCGTGCCATCTCAACAAATGTACACAGTGACAGGACCCTACCAGGGGGGTGAAACCCATGTTGAAAGCCTTATCGCGCTTGAATCTCCCAGTCAGGCGCATGTGTTGAATGGGGCACAGACACCAGCTGGTGTGACAGCTAATACGCATTCCCTGATCAAAACAACGGAAGCCGTTGGTGACGCTGTAACCCACAAGAAGAAACCAATGAAGCAGGGAGAAAAAGAGCCAGATGACCCTGGGTCAGAACCCGCTAAGGACCGTCCTCTCCAGCCAGACAAACTCCCCGTGGAGAGGCTGGATGTCCAGCCCCAGCCGACACCAGCCTTGAGCCCGGCTAGCCTTCGCCGGTTCCTCTCTCGAGCTGGTCCCCGCTCCGACTCCCCCACTGCGATGGCCGTCCCTGCCATCACCGTAGGGGACTCCCAGAGTGACAAGACAGGGGAGGAGCTGAGCGGAGGATCCACGCCGACCTCGTCCCTCTCCTGTGAGAGCAGCCCGCGGCTCAAGCGCAGAGATAGTATGTCGCTCATTCGATCGGCCACCCCAGAGGAGCTGGCCTCTGGTGCACGCCGCAAAATCTTTGTGCCGAGGTCGAAGGGAGAAGATGGAGGAGAGGGGGCTGGACTCGCAGTCCTGGGGGTTGCTGAGGCCCCCTACATGTCCCCCGGCCAGGCTCGGAGGGCTGCTCTCCTTCAGTCTCCTGCCGGACAAAATATCCCAGGGGTCGCTGAGGCAGTGACAAGGAGGGAGAGCCCCTTCATGTCCCCCGGCCAGGCTAGGAGGGCTTCTCTCCTACAGGCTCCTACTGTTCAAAATTCCCCAGGGGTACCTGATGCCCTGGTGAAGAGGGAGACCCCCTTCATGTCCCCCGGCCAAGCCAGGAGGGCCGCTCTTCTTCAGGCTCCTACCGGACAAAATACCCCAGGGGTTCCTGAGGCTGTGTCGAGGAGGGAGAGCCCCTACATGTCCCCCAGCCAGGGTAGGAGGACCGCCCTCCTGCAGGCTCCTACCGGACAAAATACCCCGCCGCTGGAGAGGCGGTCTCCGATGCTGAACCGCCGCAGGGCCATGCTGGAGGTGCCAAAGGTGGTGGAGGAGAAGCCTGCAGAGGAGCCGGACAGCAGCAAGTCAGAGGAGAAGCCCGCGGAGAAGGAAAAGCTGGACCCTTTCAAAGGTAAACAAAATAAAATACTATTTGATTCATCATAATTACAAAATGCATTTTGTCTTTATTTATTATGTATTTATTATTTATTATGTATCATTTATTTTGTATGCATTTCAGTTACAAACTGACATGCCATTAGGGTGTTTTCCTAGAAACATTCCATCCAAATACCATCACACCAGAGGGGGACAGTTTGATCATCTAACAGTCTGGTCTTCTAACAGTTAGATGATCAAAATGCTGATTCGTCATCATCAAATATTTGATCATAGTTAATCTAACAGTTATATTGTAACTGTAAGATGAACTATGATCCAACTGCTGACTGGTGTGATGATATTGAGATGGAATGTTTCTAGTAAAGACTCAAAGTTTCCTTAGCCCCACCCACTCCCCTGTGATCGGTGCACGTCATTGAGAGGAATTGCCAACATAAGATAGTCAAGAACCGCAGTACCAGTGGATCTTGCCCTTGTCCTCTGCCCCCCGTCCCCCCCACCCCCGTCCCCAGCCCCACAGGTGATCCGCAAGATCAGGGGGGAGCCGTTCCCCGACGCCTCGGGACATCTGAAGCTGTGGTGCCAGTTCTTCAACATCCTCAGTGACTCCACTGTCAAGTGGTACAGAGACGAAGTGGAGATACTGGAGGTCCAAAGAAGGTACCCGTGCTACGATGTCCACAACAAGGCACAGACTACCCCCCCACCCCGCACAGACCTTTTATCTGTGGATCCCCAAATCCTCATCCTCACCGTGTAACTAAGGTTGAGTTAATGCTAAGTGGGTCACAGGGCATTCCCCCGCCTGGTCCCTCAGTTGAGCTCTCTGTTGAGCAGGGGATCTGATGTGACCCTGAAGCACACAGCTGTGACACACAGAGGTGACGCTCCCACCAGACACAGACACTGTAAGCTGATACACTGTTTCAACATCTCCAGGGGGCAGGGGAGGGGGGGGGAGGCATTTAAAGTCTATATATGTGACATTAGTTACTCTGTCAGCAGGATGTTGTCCCTCACGCAAGCCACAGTGCAACGTTGCTTTACAGTGACCTCTTGTGGGTCAATGTTGTTTTTCTAATGGTTTTCTAATGTCTTTTTAAGTGGAGGAGATGAGAGCCAAGTAGCTCTGGCTATTGTCCAGGCGTCCAGCCCAGACTGCGGAGTATATGGTTGCACCATCAAGAACGAATATGGGACTGACACCACTGACTTCCTGCTCAGCATGGACAGTAAGAACCCCATAGTGATCTCCCAGATTTCACCTCAAATCCCTCATGACTATTCATTCACACTCCTGACCGTGTGTTTGTTGTTTCTCTGTTTTACAGTCTTATCTGATATGTTACTGAAAGACGATTTGGAAGGTAATCTATCAGTTTTTTATCAGTTACTTAGCAGTTAATCGTTTTATAGCATGTCATTTATGAGCAGGAAGGGTTAGGTTTGCCTTAGCAGACAGGTAGACTGCAGACATTGGGGTTCGAACACGTTGGCTGGAACACCCTGTCCACGTCCTTTCCTTAATAGTTGCTTCTCTTCTCTCTCTCTCTCTCTCTCTCTCTCTCTCTCTCTCTCTCTCTCTCTCTCTCTCTCTCTCTCTCTCTCTCTCTCCCTCTCTCTTTCCCTCTCTCTCTCTCTCTCTCTCTCTCTCTCTCTCTCTCTCTCTCTCTCTCTCTCTCTCTCTCTCTCTCTCTCTCTCTCTCTTTGATGAACACATCTCAGTCATGTAGTTACCCATGATGCAGTTTGGGTGGGCTGTGGTGGGGGGAATTGAACATGGGCTCTGTGACATACCCCAACGGAAACCGTGCACGTGTGATGTGCTTTCATTGTGCGGCTCCAGTTGGGGAGGAGGTAGAGATGACCCCGCTGAGGTTCACCAAAGGCCTGGCCGACGTCAGCTGCTGGGGCGACAAGTTCTTTGGACGCATCATGACAAAGGTGTCTCACATGGGGGAGGGCTGTGCACACAAGGCCTGCAGGATAAAGGTCATCTACGGCCTGGATCCCGTCTTTGAGTCTGGGAGCACCTGCGTTATGAAGGTCCAAAGTCCCATCCCTTATGAGACCAAGGAGGAGCGTAACCTTGCAGAGAGAAACCTAGAAATGACTAAGCAAGTGAGTTGTGTGGTTTAACGTGAGCATGAATACATTATCCCATGACATTAAACCAGATCCCAATTCATGCATAATATATTATATCCTTGTTATTAACTCATAATTGTACATATCTCCTTATTTTGTCTTGCCAGGAATGCAAAATTCAAAACATGATTCGGGAATACTGTAAAATATTTGCAGCCGAAGCAAGAGTCATTGAGAACTTTGGCTTTTCACTAGAGTGAGTATCACAGACTTGAAGCTAAGAATAAAACAAAACCTTTATATCCTACACAAGTGGAGGCGGCTGTTGACTGCTGGTGGGCCTTTCTCCCTACACAGAGTCCTGCCTCAGTACCTGATGTACCGGCCGGCTAACACCGTGCCGTACGCCACGGTGGAGACGGACCTGCCGGGGGTCTTCCTCAAGTACTGCCACATGGACACCAAGGGCCGGCTCATCACCAGGACCAGCTCGGAGGTGGAGCAGAAGTGCTGCACCTTCCAGCATTGGATCCACCAGTGGACCCACGGAAACTTACTGGTCACCAATCTACAGGGTGAGTTTCATCGGTTATATAAGGTCAACACAAATTACTATTTATAACCTTACTATATTCCAACCATTATACTTCCTACTATCATTAGTCAATATTAGTCAATTATTATTATTAGCAGTGGTGTTATAAGTGGTGGTAGTAGTAGTATTGTTGTTATTAGTATAAACTTTAGAATCAACTGCATTTCTTTCTTTTAAAGGTGTGGAAACAAAGCTCACCAACATCAGAGTTGCGACCAAGTCAAAGGGGTGTGTATTCGCACAGATGGATGCTAATGTGTTTGAGCTGCACAAGTTGACTTCCACCAGGGGCTGATCGAATGGCCTCGTGTGTTTCAGGTATCAAGGCCTTACGGAGCAAGGCTCACCGGAGCTCCTGGAGCAGTTTGCGGCCCAGCATCAGTGTAACTACTACTGTGGTCTTCTGGGCCTGCGTTCCCTGAAGGCAGCGGACAGTCTTCAGCAGCCCAGCAAGATAAAGGGCTCCAGAAGCCCGCTGTTGCAGCGCAAGCTGAGCACAAGCTCAAGCCCCGTACTGCAGCGCAGAGGGGTCCCTAGCCCCCTAACGTCCAGAAAGGCCACCGCTAGTCCAAAGGTGCCAAGGAAGGCTCCGGGGACCGAGGAAAATAACCCAACCGCCAAAGCAAACCCTGAGGGAACCTCTGAAACGGTCCTTAAGAGTTAGAAAGGGGGGTCCTGGTGAGACATCAAACTAACTTTTCTCCATGTTCAATGAATTTTGTTCACGGATGGCTCTTTTTAAATATAAAAATAGCAACAACCGTTTTGGTCAGTGGTACAGGGTGAACATCATTAGCATTGATATGATATTAGATACTTTGTTAAGTGGTTATGTAGGGGAGCACAGGCCATTGAAGGGCTGGGTTTACCCTATTATGTAAAGTACTGTAAATGTCTCATTTACCGTCATCAGCATGTCCTTTATTGGAGCTACACTGGTCTCCCGCCCCTTACCTTCCACATGCACTGCTGAGATAATGTTTTATTGGGATGTTTTAAGGTACAAGGGTCACAACCTACAGATCCTAATTTGCTCATATTTTTAATATTTTTAATATTTTAAACACCTTCATCCTTTCATTTACTTTTGAGGCTTGGAGCCGGGAAAATTGTTTGAACACAATTTCAACACAGCTTTAATAAGATGTTTCAAGGTTAAATGTGACAAGCTGAGTAGGCCTACTCTGTAACACATTTAGTTTCTATGTTTGTAGACATTCTTTTGGTTAAAGATTATCTGTAATGCTGCAGTTTTAGCCTACTCTGAGTACGGCATTACAAGATCATTTCTATTTCTGGTTCACATGTTGCCACCTCATTGTTCTCGTTTTTAAGTAATATGATTAAGTTGTATTGGTTACAGAACAGTTGTGTATGGTAAGCAGTCTATCGATAGCCAATCTTATGGAGGAATGGGAGTAGTTGCGTTAATAAGCAATTAGCGTCGATAAGGAGGACCCTAATGAGGAAGTAAATGAGTCATGAAGTCCACTTGTCGCAATCCTTGTTGACTTTCAAACACACATGCAAGGAGGGCTTGTAAGGAGAGCGTTCCATTCATGCCTTTTTGTATTGTTGTAATTTTGTATAATTATCTGAATTGTTACTGCTGAACTCAATGCCAGCACAACATTATTTTTGCTATATAAAGAGAAACAAAGAAAGAGAGAAAGAAGAACGAAAGAATAAAGGAAAAAGGTACTGATGCAAAAAGGATTTCCGTTAGGCATGATTCACTTTCAGACACTTTCAAAAACGGTGTCATTGAAACCATGCATATCGATGTGTCAAAGTTTCAGAAAGAGTCTGACAAGGATAGGTTGTAAGTGAAGAAACAAACAGGTGACTGAAGTAATTAAAAGAAGCGTGAAAGGAATGTGTGTTTACAGAGTGGTTAATGTTCATTGACCACACTTTGGCCTGTCTCAGTTTATTTTGTAAGAATAAAAGTTTTAAAACATAATCAAACTCAACATTATTGTGTTCCAACATTATACGATTCCAAGTTGTTTTTATATCTGTGTTTATTTTAAAAAGTTTTCATACATGCACAATGTACATAAAGAAAGACAAGTTGGAACTTTAAAAAAATATATAATATCTTAATTTAAAACTTATTATTTCTCAGAAATGTGATTATTTCTCAAATAAATGAATTAACCCTTAACCACAGATTAAAGACAAATCCGCCATAGAAAATCCAAGATAAGATACATTTCATTTTATAGAACAAATTTTAAAGGGTAAACACACAGGCAATAAGGACATTTGTAAAAAACAGCAAAAGAAGATAAACAAAATATTTGAGGTCCCCGGTACTATTTACATATTTGCGCCTCATAAATTCCACAACACTGAGTAAAATACTGAGTGGCGTTGGTAACTGCAGTCCAAGACCCAATGAATGTGATATTTCCATTGTTTACAGTGCTGAAAGAGAAATGTATTTTACATTAGAATGGACTGATCATGTCTCTAATAATAATATTTATATAATTGATGTATATTGCACATTTTGTGTATATTATATAAATATTATAATTATTTAGTAGATTCAAAATCAAATGTCTAAATCTAAATGACTGATCCAGCTTTTGTTTCCTTGACTTAGCAGACTGACGTACCTTGCGTAGAGGTCACTGCAGCATGTTTGAATGTTCCCCTCCGTCCCATTGAACACAGATGTTCTGAAGATGCTCAGGCAGTCCAGAGGAGGAACAAAGAGGACCCCTTAGATAGAGAGTTACAGTCGCTGTTAACCTGTGTCATATCAACAAAAAATGTGGTCAGCCTGGTAAATGGAAGGAATTTTGAATGGCTTACCTGCAACGCAAGCATTGATAAATGATGCACAGGTCCCAGCGAATAGTGCTCTGACTACCAAAGCTGCTATAACTTGTTTTTTGGCTGGGCATATGGATGCTTTGAATCGAGAAATGTCGGTTAGATTCAAAACAATTAAATGATGTAAATGTGACGATCAGACAAGTCAGTGCTGTAAAGGTTAGAGGTTATACAGACCCAGGCCTCCCATCACCATGCCAATTGAGCTAATATTGGCAAATCCACAGAGGGCGTACGTGCTGATAATTTCCGATCGGACCTTTAATGGACACAACCAAGAGAGTGTATAAAAAAATTCACCCATTTTACAATGACAGCTGCATGACACTATGCCGGCAAAACTAACACTAGCACTGGCAATGCACCCAGTAAATGAAGACTACAAAAAGACAACAACAAAAAAGGTCCACTCACAGAGATCCACTGTCTTACTCCATCAATCACTTCATCGAGTCCTTCGACCCGATTCGTTTTCATTTCGGACAATTTCTCATAGGCCAGGAACTCGTTCAGAAAGAGCTTGGTGCCGAGCAGCTCTGCGACCGTGAAAGACTCTTCGTAAGGTATCCCCATCATGAAGGCGAAGGGCATGAACAAGTAGGAGCAGATGAGCTGCAGGTAGAAGACAACCCCAATAAACCATACATGTTTCCGTTCATTTCATAATATACACATCTGTGCTACAGAACGCAGCATGAGCCCAAAGTAAATGTCCAGAGAACACACCTGGAAGGAGACATAAGGATATCCAACCATGCCGCCCAGCCATCTTAAAATGGCATTAATGAACTCCAGGATAGCAAGGAAGGATATAAGATTCACCACAATGTTAGCGACTAGACCGATGCTTGCAGACGCTCCATTGCTCGCAGCTTCCAGAACATTACGTTCCTCCCTGTGGGATTCAAAATAAACCTTTTTAAACAAACCAAATACAAGGTACAAGAGGTATTTCAGGAAATGACATAGACGTACCCGGACAACAGCACAATGTCCTCGTCTGACTTTTGGACTTTCTTTGTCTCGGGGTACGAGAGCTTTGAGATGGCTAGAGCACACGGTGCAGCCATCACTGAGGCGGATATCAGAGAGGACGCGTCAATCTGTATGGATATGGGTTAAACATCAAATCAGGGACCAAAACCAATAGCTAGGCGGGAGCAGAAAGTCAGCAGCACTTACACCAAAGGAGATGAACGCCCCCATTACACTGCCTGCAATGGTGGCAAATCCTCCAGTCATGACAGCATGGATCTCTGATTCGGTCATGTCCTTTAAGTAAGGACGGATCAACAGTGGTGCCTCTGTCTAATGGAAATAAAGAGGTTGATACAATACACAACAAATAGGTACAATTGTTCTATTCTAATGTGGACTAACCATTCATAACAACATTTTCTTCAAAAAGGTTCTGGACACAATAAATGTGAAGCTTGACTCCTTTTGAAACAAATGTCACAGATTAGTCAGCGAGATAAAGAAAACAAACGGTAGCTTGTATACCTGTCCAATGAATATGTTGCCAGCCACGCTTAATGTCTCTGTGGCTGAGGTTCCCAATGTTAGCTGCATAACCCATGAGATCTATAGGTGGACCAAAACACAAATCTTCAATAACTCATAAACATAGGTTCAGGTTAAGGACACCATTCACATGTGTTTTGGATTGGAATCTGCCTGGCTGCATTACCTTAACGATGAGCCACTGCATCAGCCCAAGGTAGTACAGGACTGACACCACACTGCTGAAGAACACCACAATGGGCAACGCCTGTGGAAACAAATGGAACCAACTGGGTTAATAATCTAGCCAGGAATGTTACAGGCCAAATAATCACCACATACTCACTTGAAATGCAAAAATATCCGATATCAGCTCTCCGAACACGAATGATGATCCCGCTTTTGTGTAGTTGAGGAATATCTGCAATAGTGAGACAGATTAAATATGTTAATGTACAGAAATGTTGGCATCTTACATTTCATTTCTTTGTATCTTCATTTACACGTTCATATTATTCCACTGAATATTGTTAAAAAATATATAAACATTTAAGCTGAGGACGCCTCAATGAGTCAGCTAGGAGGTCTATCAAGGTTGTTAAAAAGGCAAGGAGGTAAAATGTGAAAAGGTGCTATAAAAAATACAATTAGGGCTGAGAGCCATAAAACGTCTCAAGGTAAGTTTTTGGTCATTCTCATTGCATTATGATAGCATATCCTTATTACCAAGATAAGACAACCGTGTTACCTGCACTTGATCCCCAAGCCATTGGAAAGCAATCAGCCCTGGTTCTGATCTGATCACAAACAGGCCAATACAGAATTGCATGCCCAGTCCCCAGAGCACAGGTCTCCATGACACCTTCAACAATCAAAGGATAAGTCGGATTCAAATCATTAGTAAACATAAGCATGACAGCATCTGTTTTCTTTAGCGAATGATTCACAACACCAAATGTAGTCCAAAGTCTACGGGAAAACATTCCCCCAGACAGCTTGGAAGCTATGAGCAAATCATGTGGGGACACACACACACAAAAACACACAAATAAACACACACACAAACACATAGGCACACAGCATATATGCCTCTTTTGATTTGAAACGAAATTCAAGGATCATTTAAAAAATACTGACAGCTGGGCGATTTGCTGAGAAGATGTATGAAAGCAGGACAAACATGCAGATGCCTGCAAAGGAAATCAGTTGTTCGGGTCGTTGACTTGTGTCCAGAGCGAGCCAGACAATCAGCAAGACCACGGCGGACGCGATGAAAACCCTGCGGAGGACGTGACAGAGTCAATAGAGAGTCAAACCACCACCTGAAGTATACAAAGTACAAATAGATCACATCCACGTGCCATTTGATCCATCTCAAGTTCTTCTGGAAAAGACTGACGGTGGGAGCCAAACATCGCTGAAAGCTGTCTCCCTTGTATTTTTTCAACAAATCATATGCTTTGGATGCAACTGCCAAACATGTCAAGACTACAAGACCAATGGATCGCTCAAAGTTCATCACACAGGCAGCGACGAAGAACGCCACGAAACCTGTGTGGGACAAAACAACAGTTTTACTCAAAAACGGAACTAAAGTATGGCTTGGCAAAGTTTTTAACTTCTATGTTGAAATCATTTGAAATACATAAATGAAATCATTAATTAGACATCACATACATATGTACAGGCTTTTACAGTAGGTTGAAGAAGTTTCAGATTAAAATGGTTAAATATATGGAAATCTATGAAAGGGATTACCTGCTCCAAGTATGCCAAGCCCAATGTATTTAAAAGTTTTTGAGTGTGCATTGATGTAATTCTCTGTGGCATTTAGAGGATTGCCAGTCTTGCTGTATGCATAACAAAATAGACATTAGTTCCATACTGAACGGTAAAGAGTAACTTGCAAACTGTTGATCAGGTGGATGCCAAAAAAAATTGAGATAAATGATTGCATTATGTTGTCATACATGGACTGAAGAAAATTGATTAGGATTTGTGTGTCAATTTTTTTTAAATTACGTTTGGGTATCGAATTCGATTTAGATAATTTGCCATATTTGACTAAAAACAAAAAAGAGAAGTTTGCATTTGTTTGTGTTACAGCACAATATGCCATTGTTTGATTAAGCACAAGTAGACTTCAGTTATGCAATTGCCTACATTTTCTGCAATCCAAATCTTTTTCCAGACGTCTTTTCCGAACTGGCTGGTTCCTCCTGGTAGGCCATATTTACATCTTGCAAATCTATCTCAAATCCTTGATTGACCACTCCATCCTTCAGTTCGCCCTCGCCCCCACTTTGTCTGTTTGCTTTAGCTGAAAAAGAAAAGCGTCACCCTGAAACACCGTGCAGCGTATACACCGCAAAGCTTGCCAAACAGGCTTTTTAAATCGTTTTTTGCGATCAGTGCACCCTGAAATAACCATACACATTTATTTCTTACTATTTTGAGCATACATATACCATTTAAAAAAGGAGAAGACGAGTTGTGGAGGAATGCAAAATGTCTTACCCATTGTGCTTCCTGCTAGTCAATGGGAGTAATGTGGGGTATTTAAATGCTGGCCAGAGGATACTCTGCCCTCTGACTACGTGTGTTCGTCAACATGATCATAAATATGATTCAGCAATCATCAGAAATCAAAGTATTTTTTTCAGGAGGCCTAACGTTTTAAACATTAAAAGGGGTGCGTTATGCACATTTACGGCACTACATCATCATTACCCAGGAATTCATTAAGGGAGTTTATCTACATTTTATTATCTGGGTAGCAGCTGCTCCGGGACTATAAATTCCGAAAAAGTGATACACGTTCTCCTGTTGGTTGTGTCTGTGGGCGTGGGCGTGGGCGTGGGCGTGTGCGTGTGTGTGTGCGTGCGTGTGTGTGTGTGTGTGTGTGTGTGTGCGTGCGTGTGTGCGTGCGTGCGTGTGGGTGTGTGCGTGTGTGCGTGTGTGCGTGTGTGTGTGTGTGTGTGTGTGTGTGTGTGTGTGTGTGCAAAGTTATTTTGTCATTTTGGGGGGGGGGGGGGGGGGGCACAGGTGTTGTGTCGAGATCGGTTTCCCCGTCGAGATGTGTTTCCCCTAGTCCCCGCCCCCGTCCGAAATTACCCGAAGAGCGAAGGAAGCGCGCGTACACAAAAAGCTCGCCCACGAGCTGCTGTGCTCGTACCACAGAGGCACTTTGGAGAGAGCTAAGGTTCAAAACTGACTTTCTTTAGCGAGTTTTATCTGAAGATATTGTTTTGTAGATTTCTATCAATAAAAAATATTATTTTTGTGAGAGACTTTTCATTTTCAATGTTATGGACTTTTGGAAGGAAGTGTGCTCATTCATAATACTGTCAGATACTGTTCCCCCTCTGTTCCATAGGAAAGGAGGCTCACACATCTTGAAACAACAGTAATATTCCAAGCTGTCAGGATGCGTTCCCCCTGTTCGAAATGGTCAAATTTAGTGATATCAGCCTGAAAATCACAGGACTTATCTGTTGTGGGGAAATAAGTCAGCAGTATGAATTTCAGTATGAAGATGTGTGAGCCTCCTTTCCTATGGAACAGAGGGGGAACAGTATCTGACAGTATTATGAATGAGCACACTTCCTTCCAAAAGTCCATAACATTCAAAATGAAAAGTCTCTCACAAAAATAATATACTTTTTATTGATAGAAATCTACAATACAACATCTTCAGATAAAACTCGCTAAAGAAAGTCAGCTTTGAACCTTAGCTCTCTCCAAAGTGCCTCTGTGGTACGAGCACAGCAGCTCGTGGGCGAGCTTTTTGTGTACGCGCGCTTCCTTCGCTCTTCGGGTAATATCGGACGGGGGCGGGGACTAGGGGAAACGCATCTCGACGGGGAAACCGATCTCGACACAACACCGGCCCTGGGTGATAGGTTACACAATTAAGAAAAAACACAACGGTGGGCCTCTTCATCACTAATTAATATATTGTTATAATTCAATAATGTAATCTTTCCTGGTGCCCCACCCCCAGGTAGGCGGTGCCATACGCACTCATGCGTATAGGGAGCGGTGGGCCTGAATGTAGGCTGGTTGCTACATTCGTATCAAGTCAGCTTTAATGACGATCGATCCAACATGCACTCCTTATTCCAAATAATTTTTACAGTGGACCTCATGTTTGAAATGTATGTGATAGAAAACGATACAAGCGGCGTATTGATCTACTGTGCTCAGTCAGCAGCATGTAGAACCGACAAATCAGCGGGCAATATGCCGGATTAATGCATCCCTCCCATCAGAATCGAGCATTCTTAAATGAAGTAGAATAAATAAAAAATAATGTACCCGACCCGCTCATTTAAAAATATGCTCTTGATTAGCTTAATCTTGATATGCTCTTGATTAGCTTAATCATAGCCTTACTTGAAACTGACCTCCCTGAGTCATATGCATTTAAGAAAAGAAGCCTATTACAATTTTACAATGGCATGTAATGCATATAGCAGTTTAACATGGGGAACCTGCTTAAATTTAGCCTACTTAATCCCTTTATACCTTTAACAAAAAGACTGCAGATTAATAATTCAAAGAATTAAAGACAGCAGGTTAATAATTCAAACAATTTTATTGAATACATATTGTTATTGATCGCATGCTGCATGTTTTCAAGGTCCTGCATGAGATAGAAAACAATGAATTAAAATAAATATTACTGATAGAAACAAGACAAGAACAATGTCACTAACAGGATGATAGTTATGAGAAAGCCTTATAGCGTTCACATTACAAGCACTCATTTATTTTATATATATTTGCCGGTCTTCAATACATGGATTTCTCAGGTACGTCATCACTGTTGCACTGTGCAACCTCGGGGCAGAAAGAAGCAAGCAACATCTACTAGCCTCTACAGTATAGAGTATTTTGTGACTGTTCAGTGTGCATCTCAAACGTGTGCATCGAACTAACATCACCGAGGTGGCAAAAGCTGGGGTTTCTTCCAACGTTAAAACAGTAGGCCTAAGCGTTCGAACATTTCGAAAAGAATGTTAAACAGTATCACAACCACAAGTAGTCTGCCCTAGTTCTAGAGTTCGTTAAGTTCGTTAATCATTCTTGTTAATCCACTTCTTTTTACTTACTGACATGAATATCTGAAGATCCGACTTCAAGGAAGATCTCGTGTGCACTGTGATTTCAACCCAGTCGCCAAGAAAAAACGTCAGTGGTGTACGTTTCCATGAACACTGGATATGTAGCATTTCAACGTAAAAAATAGCGTGTTATACCTACAGTATCCACGTGTGCCGCTGTGGAGGCGGGTTTCGGGGTTTGGGTTTCACGGCTTTCGCGGCAAATTGTGGACACGATTGTTTAGGGGGGGGGGGGGGAGACTGTTGTTGACCGGGGAGGGGGGGGGGGGGGGGGGAGACACGTTTGTTGAGGGGGGACGACGACACACGATTGTAGGGGGGGGGGGGGGGGGGGGACACGTTAGTTGAAGGGGGGGGGGGGGGGGGGACACGTTTGTTGAGGGGGGGGGAGACACGTTTGTAGGGGGGGGGCACGCTCGACAACGAGAGTTGGTTTTTATTGAACGCTCGACAACGAGAGTTGTTTTTTATTGAACGAGACTTCAACACGGAACAGCTGCGCGAAACGATGGTCACGTCACTCTCGGTGACGGTGTCGACAATAATGAACCCACGAACAATGTTAATAGAACAACACACAACCACATAACATCCCGAACCCATTAACCCCACTTAATCCTAACAACAAAACAAGTTAACAAAAGCCCCATTTGTCAACTGAGAACCCCAATTCCCAGAATCCCCCGCGGCTCCGGAACACGGCGTAGCTTATATTAATCTTTATTATCTGAATGGGAAATGCAATATTTTAGGACAGATACACCATTAAACGCGTTTCTAATTACATTTCTAGCGAGAAATGTACATTTTCCTTACATAATCTTCAGTCAGTGAATGTGTATGATCTTTATTAATCTTTATTATCTGAATGGGAAATGCAATATTTTAGGACCGATTCACCGTTAAACGTGTTTCTAACAACATTTCTAGCGAGAAATATACTTTTTAATTGCATAATCTTCTGTCAGTGATTGTGTCTGATCTTTAGTTTTATAGTTATTAGGAGTTGATTGGCTCGCTCGCATGTTTCAACGACGTCAGGTTGCTTTCGCTAAACTAGCAGCTCACGTGCTTCCTGCGTTTGTGTTATTAAACTGTTACTTTATGTAACTTTTAATGATATCTATGGCGACACATTAGTGCCATAATTCACTAATGTGATAAAAGATGCATTCGGGCGTATTATATTATTCCACACGCATAGATATTAACTGCGAGCGCGCAAATGACCTCTGTGCGCGCAAAACAGCCTCTCGCGCGCGCAAATTACCTCAGCGCGCGCAAAACAGCCTCTCGCGCGTAACAGCCTCTCGCGAAAGATGTTTTTACGCTCGCTCGAATTTGATTTTGGCACTATGGGGGAGGGAACCAAGGCAGGGCGGGCTTTCCTACGATTGGCCGTTTCTGAAGCGCGATATTTGATTGACAGCCCTCCTCAGCCTTCCTCTCATTCATAGTTATGATAGTTACGTAGTGTAACTCCAGATTCTATGAGTATAGGCGCAGCCTTTTAAGTGTCGGCCTCATTGTCCTTTAAATAGCTGAAGAAAAGCTGTTTATTGGGAGCAGAACGTCCGCCGGCGCCCGACTATATCTGCGAAATGCGGACGTCGTTGAGGCACGCCGCACGCGGACGTAATTGAGGCCCACGCTGTTGGTGGTCGGGGATTACACATTTTTCAGTGCTACGGCTCACGCCTAGGGATAACCCAATAGCAATAGCCTTAAAAGGCTGTGCCTATACTCATAGAATCTAGAGTTACAATAAGTAACTATCGTTTCAGCCATTTACTGTACAATTCAGAATTGAATGAGAGGAAGGCTGAGGAGGGCTGTCAATCAAATATCGCGCTTCAGAAATGGCCAATCATAGGAAAGCCCGCCCTGCCTTGGTTCCCTCCCCCATAGTGCCAAAATCAAATTCGAGCGAGCGTAAAAACATCTTTCGCGAGAGGCTGTTACGCGCGAGAGGCTGTTTTGCGCGCGCTGAGGTAATTTGCGCGCGCGAGAGGCTGTTTTGCGCGCACAGAGGTCATTTGCGCGCGCGCAGAGATCATTTGCGCGCTCGCAGTTAATATCTATGCGTGTGGAATAATATAATACGCCCGAATGCATCTTTTATCACATTAGTGAATTATGGCACTAATGTGTCGCCATAGATATCATCTTGTTAGAAACACGTATATCTGAGAGCCAACCCAGTCGCCAAAATCATACCTACGTTGACAGTG
Source organism: Gadus chalcogrammus (assembly GCF_026213295.1). Lineage (NCBI taxonomy): Eukaryota > Metazoa > Chordata > Actinopteri > Gadiformes > Gadidae > Gadus > Gadus chalcogrammus. The sequence continues at coordinate 20,763,698 of NC_079420.1, forward strand.
TACGTTTCGTGAACACTGGATTACGTCGCATTTCAACATAAAATAGCGTGTTATACACACACACACACGCACGCACATGCACAGACACACACACACAAGCACACACAAGCACACACACGCACGCACAGACACACAGACACAGACACACACACACACACACACACACACACACACACACACACACACACACACACACACACACACACGCACACACGCACACGGTGCATTTCGCTGCTAAAACAACAACAAAAAAATATTCCCTCAAATATTATTACTTTCAAAACGTTGGCCAAAATGGCCAATAATATCTTTTTTTTTGGGGGTCTTCTGGGACATTTTGGGTGGATTTTGAACGGTATGTGGGGGGCACGTTTTTTGCAGGACCTGGCAACCCTGCGCTGTTGCCCGAGATCTGGCTCCACCCCGGCGTGGTGCCGTCTCCTTTTGACCTTTTGACCCCAGACCTCTGGGGGAATAGCTGAATCAATTCATTAGTCAATCAGAAGCATGTAAATATCTTTCCGGTGGGGTAAGAGGACGAACAAGGTCCTTCAACATCTACGCTTCCAGGCGATTGCAACGGTGCCACAGATGAGCATATTCGAACATGTTTAATGGTAGTAATTAGCTGTCAAAATTGGAGGCCTTAATCAATACTGAGCAGCTATTGATTTGCTTCCCGATAAAGATTTGTCACAAATGACATGTTATTTAGCATCTACACGTTGAGCTGAGTCCAATGACACCAAGAACGACACTCTAGCTAATGGTAACATGTATTTTACATGGTACACCTAGGTCTAGGACATGATCTCGGTGTAGCAAGAGGCCGAGCTTGATCTCATTGGACTCAGCTTAACGTGTAGATGCTAATTAACATGTAATTTGTCAAAAATCTCCATCGGGAAGCAAATCTATAGCTGGTCATTATTGATAAAGGCCTCCAAAATCGACAGCTAATTACTACCCCGAAACATATTCAAATATGATCATGTGTGGCACTGTTGCAATTGTCTCGAAACGTAGATGTCAAAGGACACCTTGTTTGCTCTGTTGCACCACCGGGAAGATATTTTCATACTTCTAATGGATTGATTCATATTTAAAGGTTCTCGGAGTGAGACTTTAAGTGGCTGCAGCAGAAGTGTTGAGACGAAAGATGATATCAAGAGATTTATAGAATATTCCCATTCACATTATGATTCTTCGTCGTAACATCCGACCAAACATCCTTCACATTCACAGAGCGAAGATTATGAAAGTCCAGGCTCAGCAAGTGCTCCATCTCGTTGCACCTGCACCCAGCGGCTCGCTTGCAAGATTTTGGCCTGAAGTTCTTCCCAGACCAACACCCTAGCCATCCAACATGCATATCTGAGAATCAGGCCTCTCTTTAATAATGACAAAAAGTTATGAGAGAAACACACATTAACTTTTTGTTATCTCATAAGCGGCGTGGTGCCGGCTCCTTTTGACCTTTTGACCCCTGACTTCAAAAACGTGGCCACAGGCCAGCTGTGTCTAGATACCTTTAGCCACAAATGTACACCTCCATCCCACAAAAAATGGGGACTAGAAACTAACCTCTGTCTTATGTACATTTACTGTACTGTTGGAGGTCACGCCCCTTTGCCGACCTTTTCGAGATAGCTAGGGATGCTAAAATGTTTACACACATTTCCCGGGGCCCCGTGTACGACATATCCGAGATTTGGAGTTCTAGCCCTTAGAGAAAAAAAGTTTTCCCAAATGGAGTGTCATTTGGACAAAGCCCCTCAGAAGTGCAAGACCTAATGGTTCAGAATGTGGTGGAAAAACAGTTTTTGAGATAGGAAGGTCCTACCGCCCTGAAATTTTAATACCTTATTCTAGGGCCTAACTGGGACCTCCGCACCGAAACTTGGCCCGGTCGGACCCCGAGGGGAGGAAGGGGGGGCCCTTCCTGCCCGAGACTTGGCCCGGTCAGACCCCGAGGGCAGGCCCCCCCTTCCTGCCCTCGGGGTCCGACCGGGCCAAGTTTCGGTGCGGGGGTCCCAGTTAGGCCCTAGAATATGGTATTCAAATTTCAGGGTGGTAGGACCTTCCTATCTCAAAAACTTTTTTTCCACCACATTCTGAACCATTAGGTCTCGCAGGCAACACTTCTGAAGGGGCTTTGTCCAAATGACAGTCCATTTGGGAAAACTTTTTTTCTCTATGGGCTAGAACTTCAAATCTTGCATATGTCGTTCTCGGGGCCCCGGGAAATGTGTGTCAACATTTTAGCATCCCTAGCTATCTCGAAAAGGCTGGAAAAGGGGCGTGACCTCCAACAGTACAGTCAATGTACATAAGACAGAGGTTAGTTTCTAGGCCCCATTTTTTGCGGGATGGAGGTGTACATTTGTGGCTTAATGTGTGTAGACACCGCTGGCCTGTGGCCACGTCTTTGAAGTCTGGGGTCAAAAGGTCAAAAGGAGCCGGCACCACGCCGCTTATGAGATAACAAAAAGTGAATCTGTATTTCTCTCATTACATTTTGTCATTATTGAAGAGAGGCCTGATTCTCAGATATGCATATTGGACTGTTAGGGTATAGGTCTGGGAAGAACTTCAGGCCAAAATCTTGCAAGCGAGCCGCTGGGTGCAGGTGCAACGAGATGGAGCACTTGCTGAGCCTGGACTTTCATAATCTTCGCTCTGTGAATGTAAAGGATGTTTGGTCGGATGTTACGACGAAGAATCATAATGTGAATGGGAATATTCTATAAATCTCTTGATATCATCTTTCGTCTCAACACTTCTGCTGCAGCCACTTAAAGTCTCACTCCGAGAACCTTAAAATATGAATCAATCCATTAGAAGTATGAAAATATCTTCCCGGTGGTGCAACAGAGCAAACAAGGTGTCCTTTGACATCTACGTTTTGAGACGATTGCAACAGTGCCACACATGATCATATTTGAATATGTTTCGGGGTAGTAATTAGCTGTCGATTTTGTAGGCCTTTATCAATAATGACCAGCTATAGATTTGCTTCCCGATGGAGATTTTTGACAAATTACATGTTAATTAGCATCTACACGTTAAGCTGAGTCCAATGAGATCAAGCTCGGCCTCTTGCTACACCGAGATCATGTCCTAGACCTAGGTGTACCATGTAAAATACAAGTTACCATTAGCTAGAGTGTCGTTCTTGGTGTCATTGGACTCAGCTCAACGTGTAGATGCTAAATAACATGTCATTTGTGACAAATCTTTATCGGGAAGCAAATCAATAGCTGCTCAGTATTGATTAAGGCCTCCAATTTCGACAGCTAATTACTACCATTAAACATGTTCGAATATGCTCATGTGTGGCAGCGTTGCAATCGCCTGGAAGCGTAGATGTTGAAGGACACCTTGTTTGTCCTCTTACCCCACCGGAAAGATATTTACATGCTTCTGATTGACTAATGAATTGATTCAGCTATTCCCCCAGAAGTCTGGGGTCAAAAGGTCAAAAGGAGACGGCACCACGCCGGGGTGGAGCCAGATCTCGGGCAACAGCACAGGGTTGCCAGGTCCTGCAAAAAACGTGCCCCCCACATACCGTTCAAAATCCACCCAAAATGTCCTAGAAGCATCCCAAAAAAAAAAGATATTATTGGCCATTTTGGCCAACATTTTGAAAGTAATAATATTTGAGGGAATATTTTTTTGTTGTTGTTTTAGCAGCGAAATGCACCGTGTGCGTGTGTGCGTGTGTGTGTGTGTGTGTGTGTGTGTGTGTGTGTGTGTGTGTCTGTGTCTGTGTCTGTGTGTCTGTGCGTGCGTGTGTGTGCTTGTGTGTGCTTGTGTGTGTGTGTCTGTGCATGTGCGTGCGTGTGTGTGTGTGTATAACACGCTATTTTATGTTGAAATGCGACGTAATCCAGTGTTCACGAAACGTACACTGTCAACGTAGGTATGTTTTTGGCGACTGGGTTGGCTCTCAGATATACGTGTTTCTAACAAGATGATATCATTAAAAGTTACATAAAGTAACAGTTTAATAACACAAACGCAGGAAGCACGTGAGCTGCTAGTTTAGCGAAAGCAACCTGACGTCGTTGAAACATGCGAGCGAGCCGATCAACTCCTAATAACTATAAAACTAAAGATCAGACACAATCACTGACTGAAGATTATGCAATTAAAAAGTATATTTCTCGCTAGAAATGTTATTAGAAACACGTTTAACGGTGAATCGGTCCTAAAATATTGCATTTCCCATTCAGATAATAAAGATTAATAAAGATCATACACATTCACTGACTGAAGATTATGTAAGGAAAATGTACATTTCTCGCTAGAAATGTAATTAGAAACGCGTTTAATGGTGTATCTGTCCTAAAATATTGCATTTCCCATTCAGATAATAAAGATTAATATAAGCTACGCCGTGTTCCGGAGCCATGGGGGATTCTGGGAATTGGGGTTCTCAGTTGACAAATGGGGCTTTTGTTAACTTGTATTGTTGTTAGGATTAAGTGGGGTTAATGGGTTCGGGATGTTATGTGGTTGTGTGTTGTTCTATTAACATTGTCCGTTTGTTCATTATTGTCGACACCGTCACCGAGAGTGACGTGACCATCGTTTCGCGCAGCTGTTCCGTGTTGAAGTCTCGTTCAATAAAAACCAACTCTCGTTGTCGAGCGTTCAATAAAAACCAACTCTCGTTGTCGAGCGTGCCCCCCCCCTACAAACATGTCTCCCCCCCCTCAACAAACGTGTCCCCCCCCCCCCCCCCTTCAACTAATGTGTCGTCGTCCCCCCCCCCCCCCCCCCCCTACAATCGTGTGTCGTCGTCCCCCCTCAACAAACGTGTCTCCCCCCCCCCCCCCCCTCCCCGGTCAACAACAGTCTCCCCCCCCCCCCCCCCCCTAAACAATCGTGTCCACAATTTGCCGCGAAAGCCGTGAAACCCAAACCCCGAAACCCTCCTCCACAGCGGTACACGTGGATACTGTAGGTATAACACGCTATTTTTTACGTTGAAATGCTACGTATCCAGTGTTCATGGAAACGTACACCACTGACGTTTTTTCTTGGCGACTGGGTTGGTGATTTACAAGGCTTTTTTTTTACAAAAAGTACAAGTTACGCCTCCTACTACAAGTTACGCTTCGTCTTGCAGGACGCAGACAGACCCTACTCGTGCAGAGCGCTAAACACTCGGGACAACGTTTGCGATTCACTTGTTCACATTTCCGGGAAATCATCTACGTAGAGGCACTCCTGCCGCGCCCCCATATGCCTGGTCAAATCTGCCCGCGCGCGCTTCAAGGAAGGTAACCAATCACAACGGAGTTGGGTTGGCAGGAGGGGGGCGAGGGGGCGGAGAAGGACGAAACCAAGCGTTGACAGAGAATGCTGAAAGCGCCCAGATGAGAGGAAGAGTTTCCCGAAAATCAACATAGTTTTTTGTGTATGGTTAAACATGACTATCAATCATTATAACTACGTTTATAGGTCATAAAAGTCGAAAAGCATAATAGGTCCCCTTTAAGAAAACAGATTATTTATTCTCCTTCTTGCTGTTGTGGTAATGCTTGTTATTTTCTTAACTTATTCACGTTCCGGGGACTAATAAAGCTCAAAGACAGCATGACCATGGAAATGGCATTTGGTAGATCGGTATATTCCGCTACAGGTCAGGCTCCTCCATAACAGGGTCCATTGTTGCCAGATTGGGCCACATTTCCCGCCCAATCTGGCAACACTGCAAGGGTCTGGTTGCGACCTGCAGTTTGAGGTCGACCCCTGCTATGACCACCATTTTGACACCTTCATAGTTAGCCTACAGAAACTGCTCTTACTGTTGTAAATTATATTTGTCTTAACAAAAATCAAATATTGATACATTGGACATTGTGGACCATTCAATACTTTTGCACAGTTTGGAAAATTGGGTTTTGCTTTCCGGCAAAGTCTTAAACTGATCACGTCCTTTCTACAAGCCATTTTGAGTGGGTCATTTTTTTTACAGTGACAAAATCAGCCTTGAAAAACTTAAAAAGACTAAGAGGACTCATGTCCAGACAGGAACACATTAAAAAATGTCTCCAGAAAATGTATATCTATAATAAGTGTATGGAAGCATATATGTAGCAAAATTCAAATGGTAATGCAATTTGCAATTACATTATGCAATTGACAATTCATTATGCAATTTGATAATGTAATTTGTAAATACGTTATTCGAAGTGTATTTTAATATGCAAAGGGACAATGCAATCCTGAATTACATTTGTAAAAGTTATAACAATGAAAATAGAATAACATTTTGTCAAATTCTTTGAGTTCCTTTATTCAAATTGAAAAGCTATAGCGTCCCCGTTATTGCAATCCACTTCGCCACGCTCCATGTGTTGCGATATTCAAATGACATTTCAATCCGCAAAACGCTTTGCAAAAGATTTGGCAAAACGTAATCCAAAACGTTTTCCAAAAAGTCAATATGCAAAGTGGCAAACGTATCAGCCAATCAGCGTCTGGGCGGGATCTACGTCACTTGCTCGTAATTTCCTTGTTCACGTTCGTATGTGTCTTGTATTGAACATGCATTGTTTTTGTATTGAACATGTATTGTTTTTTGTATTGAGCATGTATAGTTTGTTGTATTGAACATGTATTGTTTGGTTTCCTCAATTACACCTCTAGTCAAGCAAACCAATATTTTATTATAAACCTTATTATTTTATTAGCTAAATGGCATATTCATAAATGTAAATAATCGAATCAGAAACCGCTTTTTGTTGTGTTTGAGAAGGAAAACAGGCAATACATGGGGAATATTCTGTGTTCTAGAAATGGGAAAGCTATTAAAACACCCAGTGTGTGTGCTCTTTATAATATTTTTATTTAATTTAATGCTGCATTTTGTATTTTTTGTGTCTGTATTTTATGTCTGCCATTTCTGTACCCCCTGGCTGTTGTTGTATTGCTAATTGTCAATAAAATGTATTAAAAAAATTAAAATAAAATAAAAACGTTCTTGTGTGTCAGGTCCATGGTCAGTTTGGTCACCAGTGGAGTAGATTATTGATACGCTCCGAAGTTTGGCTGATGATGTGGAGAACAATCGTGTTGAAGACACAGATGCAGTAGATAGAGTGCGTGCTCTGGGAGATAGGGGACTTCCTCACTGGTACGTTTTGACGCCAGTGTGGTAAACACAAAGATTTCCCAAGTGCTACAGGCACTAGGTGCGAAACACAGGGTCGGGAGCATGGAAACCCACCGTGGAGATACCATTGGAGGCAATAGGAAGTGACGTAGTTCCCGACCAGACGCTGATTGGCTGATACGTTTGTCACTTTGCATATTGACTTTTTGGAAAACGTTTTGGATTCCGTTTTGCCAAATCTTTTGCAAAGCGTTTTTGCGGATTGAAATGTCATTTGAATATCGCAACACACGGAGCGTGGCGAAGTGGATTGCAATCACGGGGACGTTATAGATTTTCAATTTGAATAAAGGAACTCAAAGAATTTGACAAAATGTTATTCTATTTATATTGTTCTAACTTTTGCAAATTTAATTGAGGATTGCATTGTCACTTTGCATATTAAAATACACTTTGAATAACGTATTTACAAATTTCATTATAAAATTGCCAAATGAATTGTCAATTGCATAATGTAATAACTTATTGAATTGCAAATTGCATTGCTATTTGAATTTGCTACATATATGCTTCCATATAAGTGGTCGATAAGAAATCATAAAACAAGATTTCGAGATCATTAATGGCCCATTAGCACACACGCGCACACACGCGCGCGTGTGTGCGCGTGTGTGATAATGGGCCATTAATAATCTCGAAATCTTGTTTTATGGTTTGTTTTTTGTTTATGGTTTAATAAGGTAATAATATGAATATAACATCAATTATATTGGATTATAAAACACCAACGGACATACACACACACACACACACACACACACGCGCACACACACACAAACACACACACAAAAAAAAAATCCGTTGGTGTTTTATAAGCCATTATAATTGATGTTATGTACATATTATTACCTCCATATTTGCTTCGGGTTAAGTATGAACCAAAACGATTGTGCTGAATACATTTATTTATTCAGCACAATCTCACTGCCCGAAGCAGCATCGGGCAGTGAGATTCGAACCTCGTTCCGAGACGCTCACCTCACTACGGAACGCCTTGAACGGGATGCTCACAATGACCGTTACTGACGAGACAGAGGGAGGGACTTCTGATGTGATATCCGTTTTAGATAAATGTTCATATGGTGCTTTGTCAAAATCTTCGTCAAAACTTTAACAATTATTCTCATTGTTATTGTGGTTTTCATGGTTTATTCCTTCGTTTTTGGGACTGTTAACAGCGCACACTCGTTGGAAGTTTGAGAGCGGTGAATGCGTTGCTGTAGACCGGGGTAACGCTACATTCCAGAATCCCCTCCAAGCCCGTGCGGGTAGTACGTGCATCACAAGCAGGAAGGGGTGTGTCTAGCTTTGTAGCTAGCTAAGAGAAGGAAGGAATACAAGACGAAGCCAACTTAAATGCTATCAGAGCATAGAGGACCGTGGCTAACGCTAACTGTCAGCCAACAACCTATTCTGTCAGTCCTAGTTTTTAACGTGTTAATACTCATTGGAGCCAATGGTGAGTTCAGTGGGATTTTGACCATGAATAATGGCATTGTCAGTTGTATATGGCACACTGCGTGATCATCAAACGCTGTACGATGTGTCTCATTGCTGTGTTGCTAGCTAGTTGCTAATTCAGCTAATGTTTTGCATCAACCCATATAGTCTACTACCTGGGTCGTAGGCTCCAAAACAGTTGTATTTCGAGGATTTAGACCCAACTTCTTTGATAATAACACAATGTATATTACATGTTAATATGCGAGCTACTGCTTTCTTAGTTTGCAAATATTCAGCTCAAACTATAACCCAAATAACACATAACTCTATCACTAAAACAATTACATCAGCCACTTTAAAGCAAAGTATAATTGTGTTTAATGACGAATGGGAATGCTCTCTAACCGGTTATATTTGTTTGCTTTTCCAGGTATGTGATACCTCCCAGACATGGGTGACATGAAAACCCCGGATTTTGATGATCTTCTGGCTGCCTTTGACATTCCAGATGCTACAGGGTTAGATGCCAAAGAGCATGGGCAGGAGAGCCACGAGGATCCAGGGGGGCAGCTGAAACACACAGGGGTATGTCTGGATGATCACCTATTGGTTCACCAAGCTGTCACTCCGGCAGATGTTCCCGCCGTAAGTGTAATTGTGAAAAACACTAGTCGGCAGGAGTGTTTGGATGGTTTTGCCCAGAAGCTGCACTCAGTACCCAACTTGCAGAATGGATTCAGGGTACCTGGATCCTCCACTGATTCCAGTGAGTCAAGCAATGGTGGCTTTTCCAAATCCTATGCATCTCCACTGAACGGGGATGCCAGTAGGGAATTTCTGGGAAGGATGCCTGTTCAGCATAGATCTGAAGCAAAGTTACCCTTTTCCGAGTCTTTTACTCAATTCAGTCCTATCTCGAGTCCTGAGTCTGAGGACACGCCGAGCGCGAATGACAGTATTAATCCAAAACAAGAGAGACCCTATTTCCCTGAAGCCTCAGTTTTGGTTGAACCTTTGTCAGACAATCAAAGAAGGCCATCTCTCAGTATGTTTGACACTTTCCCTAAGGATTGTGGCGTTCCCAATAACAAGCACAATAAAGCAGAGCTCGGCATAGCAGAACATTTCAAAGGAATGGACTCACCTGAAATGTATTTTACAGACCAAATGAACTCACACAATAGCGCACAAACACCTGAAAATGGTGAAATTAAATTTGAGAGCAACTCCAGTACCATCTCAAACTCTGACATTCCCTCTCCTTGTCCGTTCGTCAAGTCCCAAGCATCTAAATTATCCTCTTGCCTTGAAGCACTGGCAGCTCTGAATACGCAAACAGTTCCCAGTGAGCAACCCTGTACTAAAGACCCCTCCTTCATGCACAATGACTGTGTGAAGGCCAGCCCCCGGTTTCCCCCTTCCCCCTGTAGTCCCAGGAGTCCCCTGGACGCGGTCAAGCGGTCGGCGAGGCCCTCCGACAGTCCCATGAGCGTGTGCAGTGAAAGCAGCGACAGGGTCCCCTCGGCGGTGGGCTCCGGCTCGCCGCTGGCCATACCCAAGGTCCGGATAAAAACCATCAAGACCATCTCCGGACAGATCAAGCGCACGGTCACCAGCGTGCGGCCCGACTCGGAGACGGACGAGCTTCATTCGGCCTGCGAGTCGTCCCCGTCGCGCAGCCAGGTCAGCGAGGACTCCTACGGCCTGTCATCCCCGCTCCAAACTCTCCCCGTGGCGGCTGAGAACGCCGTCAGAATGCATGCTCCTGTCCCTGCTTTAAATACCAGTACTACGAGCAATGCTCCTTCATCGACCCGCGCCCCCAACAAAACAGAGGGCCGCTCTAAGAGGTCAGCGACCGTCAACACAAGCGCTGCTTCCAAGGGGTCGGCCGCACATCAAAACCAGAAGCTGAGGAGAATAGCTCCGGGTCAGACGGGCCGCCCCGCTGGTCCCACCTTCCTACCCAAAGCGATGCACCTGGCCAACCTCAACCTGGTGCCGCACAGCGTGGCCGCCTCGGTCGCCGTGCGCTCCGCCGGCCAGCTCCCCGCCCAGCCCGCTCTCACCTCCTCCTCCTCCTCCTCCTCTTCCCCCCCCTCCACGCTGTGCAGCACGGCCCCCCTGGTGCACCAGGTCAAAGCCCCCAGCCCTCAGCCCCACCAGCGGGCGTCCATCCCCAGCAGTGCGGCGGGCACCCTGAGCAGACTGCTGAACAACGGCAACCCCGTGCCCACGTACGTGCCCGACCTGAACCCCCCGCCGGGCAGCGACCTGGGCCTGCCGCCGCGGGGGTACTGCTGCCTAGAGTGCGGCGACGCCTTCGGCCTGGAGAGGAGCCTGGCCTTCCACCAGGGCCGGCGCAGCGTGCACATCGAGGTGTCGTGCACGCACTGCGCCAAGACCATGGTGTTCTTCAACCGCTGCGCGTTGCTGGCGCACGCGCGGGAGCACAAGAGCGCCGGCACGGTGATGCAGTGCACGCAGCTGCACGTGAAGCCCATCGCCGAGGAACACATGTTCGTGCCGCTGGGCGGCGTGGCGGCGCCAGTGGCGCCGGCGGCAGGGAGCGCTGGGTCGCCGCCGCCGGCGTCTGCGGCCGCCGGCCAGCCGGTCATGCCCCTGTACCCGGACAGCTTCATCAGGCACAGGCTGCGCTGCGTTGAGTGCAACAAGCAGTTGTCTGACTACAAAGCGCTCGCAGGCCACTACCAGAGACTCTCTGAAGATGTGGACCGTCTGGTGAGTGGACATTCTGACAAGGATGTTGACCGATTTGTAAGCGCATAGAACAAAAATAACACGCTCTAAATATCACTGAATAAATGTGTGGCGGTTGCTCCAATACAAAAGCTTAAAACACCACAAAAATGTCCACTGATATAACCCTATTACTACTATTCAGTTATTTGCAGTAAATATAGATAAGTCCAAATAATATCAAATTCCTGAAAAGTTACGTAACCCCTGTGTTGTCTTCTTCATGCTTCTATGATGTAAAAACACTTTTCTTGTTTTGTGCAAGGTATGCGAGGTGTGCTCAATGTTGTTACCTAATAAGTGCAGCTTCAGGGCTCACCAACGCATCCACACGCACAAGGCCCCCTACTGCTGCCCCGAGTGCGGGGCCGCCAGCCGCTCTGCAGACATACAGAAGCATGTGAGGGAAAACTGCCTTCACTTTGCACGCAAGGCATGGTACAAGTAAGTCACGCCGAAACGCATGCCCAATCAGCCCTCTCAACGTCTGGCCTTAAAAGATCTCATGTCAAACAAATTTCACTCTTTGTTTCTTGTGCTTTCAGGTGTCTTCACTGTGAAATGGTTTTCAAGACGGTTCAAGGCCAGAAGAATCACATCGAGGAGAAACATTGTGTGGTCTTGTATAAGTGCTCCAGCTGTCCAGTGGCCTTTAAGTCATCGGACGGCTGCGAAATTCACATGAAAAACAAACACAACGTTAGCGAAACTTCCGCCCAGTGAGTTATCCGCCTACTCCCACCTTGGGAGACTCCTTGTAGCTCAGCGTTGACTTGATAACCAGCATGGCCTCTTTACTGTTTTTCTCTACCTTGGTTGCAGGTTAATCTTTAAGTGTTCATGTGAGACCATGTTCAAGAAAAAGCAATTACTGTTCCAGCACTTCTATCAGAACGCAGACACACGGGCCACGTGTGTCTTCAAGTGCCCCGAGTGCACTTCTGTTTTACCCCTGAAGCATTTGCTTATGCAGCACTTTAAGGTTTGCCTCCGCCTATTTCTCCACACCACTGAAATATCAAATTCAGTGTCAACACATGGTGGATGTCATGCTTCGTGTTTCTACCGTTTCTCCTTTTAGAGCGCGCACGGTGGGACGTTGAGGGAAGAGCCCAAAAAACAAAGCCCGGCAGCCCGGCCTTCAGTGCCTAAAGTCCAGCGGCTCAAGGTCCCCAGCCTGGCTAAACACAGGGTAGCCCCCAGCAGAGAGGCTCCCAGCAGAGAGGCCCCCAGTAGGGAGGCCCCCAGTAGGGAGGTGGAGCATCGGGTCAAGCCCCGGGGCCAGCCTACAGGCTGGACGTGCGGGGAGTGTCTCCAGGGGTTCCCTGACCGAGACGCCTATGTGTTACACATGAAGGACCACCATGGAAGGGTAATCACTTGTGGAAACATCTCTAGACGGCCTTGCTTGATGTTTTTAACCTTTGTGGAAGTTGTCTACATTTGTTTAAATTTGAATTGTAAAGGCTGAAGCTAAATTTACTTGGTTTGGCATTAAAATTCCCAAACACCAGATGATAATTGTACTTTACTTTCTATCTTCAGCTTTTGACTCATTTAAATGTCGATGTGCGTTTTCTCCCCCAGTCATTAAAAAGGTTTCCATGCCGACAGTGTGAGAGGTCGTTTAACTCCTCAACCAGCCTAAGGAGACATATTCGTAACGATCACAACGGAAAGAGGAAAAGTTACACTTGTTGGTAAGAAGTTCATCATCTCATTTGCAATTCTCAACAAATAAATATATATGTTCACCAGTCTTGATTCTTTTAAATAACCTTTTTTGCTGTTTTGATATGATTCTCTTATCTCTAGGTATTGCACAGATACAAAGACTATATTTGCCACCTGTGTGATGTTAAAGAACCACATCAGTCTTATGCATGGCATTAAAAACCCCGACCTGAATCTAATGCCTAAGACAGCTGTACAAGAAGGCATCAAGCCCTCGGGAGAGGTAATGTTCATGCATCCTTGACTACAGACTCATTAAATTACAATGTCTGCAGATACTCACCTGGCGGCTTGCTTTTGCCCTGCAGGGTTCCCTCTCTAAAAGGCCCGCTGCGGGCGCCCAGGAGGCGAGCCAGGAGGAACCAACAGATGACCCAGACGTCTCCTCAGCCAAGCGGCCCAAGGCCCAGTACCGCTGCTCCAAGTGCGGCTTCACCACGGAGGACGGCGCCCGTTTCCAGCAGCACATCCCCCAGCACAAGACGGAGGAGCACAGCCCGCAGTGCCTGCACTGCGGCCTCTGCTTCACGTCCCCGCCCGCGCTCCACCGCCACCTGTTCATCGTGCACAAGGTGAAAGACCCCCGGGCCAAGACGGAGGACTCGGAGGCCGGGGAGAAGGAGCCGGGGGGCCCGCCGCCGCCGCTCGGATTGCCGCCGGGCCCCGCCGCCGGCCCCGTGAAGGACTCGGGAGCAGGGCCCCCCGACACGGAGCCGTCACGAGCCCAGGAGCCACCGGGGTCCCACTGTGACGAGGACGGTGATTTAGGGCGGGGCGCCTCAAGCTCCTCACACAGTCTGGCGCTCCACAGAAGTTAAGAGGCAAGCCGTGGCCACCTTTTTCTGAGCAGCTTACCGAAGGCGATTATGCATTGTTTTGATGTTGTGCGCGAAGGCGGTACGTCGTTTTGGGGTCCCAGGTCGTTAATTCGAAACAAGATCCTGGCGTGTCTCGAACCACAGTATTTATGCGGTAACGGGAAACATGAGTTCATGTCTCCGTCATATTTTATGTTTGCACATTAGTGTGTGTGATATGTTGAGAAGTGCTGGGATTGAACCACTGTCACGGTAGAGCTGACAATTGTTTGCCTTTCTTCCTTTTGTTAAATGGTTTGAACCATCCTTAAAGGAGACTCAGGGTATGTCCTTTTTTTTTTTTTGAGCGGAGGGCTTTCTTTGTTTCCCCAGCCATCTGTTAAAAATGTACACATTTATATTCAAGCATCATTTACCGCTGCACATTATGCTCTCTGAATGAGATTCAGATCCATGGATTCAACTCTGATTGAACACGGTGGTAGAATGACAAATATACGTTTATAAGTTAAATATTTACACAAATATAGACACATTTTATTACAAGATGTTATATTTCAGTATACATTTGAAAAGCCGTTAGTTTTGCATCAACCAAAATATCTCTGCAAGATGAGGCCCATGTTCTACCTTGTGTTACATAGCCATCTGTGGCTTCATGTACAGCTATGGCTATGTATGAACTTGTGTATGTGCATCTGTGTGTGGACCCACATGTGTGTGTGGGCCCACATATTTGTTTGTGCTCGACTACCTTCAACCTGTTTTAATTGTTAATGTATTGCAGTTATTGTTGCACATTGTTCTGCCGTCTGTCTTTTTTTAATTACAGTAGGTAACCTGAGAGTTTAGAACGCCGCGGAGGTAACGAGAAGGTCCAGTAAAGCAGTATTAAATACCTCAACGTGTAGAATCCAGGAACGTGAAGGGAGACTATGAAGATCAGGGTATGGAGAATATGCAGAACGGATAGAAAATGGGAAATGGGAACGTTTCCCAGGCTGCATGACTGTTGCTTTTTTTTTTTTTTTTTTCATATTGATGAAATGTTCTCGTGGTTTTTAGAAAATGATTTGACAGAGATGGAGTAAACAAGTTGAGCACACCTCTTCAGAGCGGGAATGGTTGACTGTGTTCCACACACCTCTGAATAAGGTCTAAATTACAAACACAATCTGGATATTGGATGAATATCAGCCCTGATGGATTTGATTGCATTTGCCTGGGTCGTACCGCCCACATTACGGTTTCCCCCTCGGAAATCAAGAGGGATTGTTTAAACATTGTATGTCTGTGTTGGCAGGGGGTGTGCAATGTTGAATGAGTATAGCAGCGGATGTTATCTCCCACACTATATCTATAAATAATTGTTTGGGATTTGATGTGTAAAGTATTGGGTCATATTGACCAGATCAGTGGGTTAACTTTCAGTGTAAGAGGCATGAGCAGCTGTCCGTTTTCTGTCTTAGGCCTCTGCCTTCAAACCAACCTGGTAAGAAAATACACCCTCACCTATTGACCTGCACAGGCCAAAGTGAAATCTCTTTCTTTTCTTTGTAATGCTTGTTGAAGACATTTGTACTTTTTGATACATTGTGCGGCAATTTGTACAATCGTTTGTGTACGTATAGAGTAGCTATAATGTAACATGTCATTGGCAGCGTTACTTTAAGCCAACATCTGTTGCTGCATGCAGTGGCCCTTGTGCCTTGCTCACATCTTTACTCCAAATACTAATGAATAAATTGGTGCATTTAATTGACGCTCTCTCTGTCCTTGTATGTAATGTTTCATTGAATGACTCCACACACAGTGCGGCATGTTGAACGCCTGTGAAAGAGAATCTGGAGGCTTGGCGTTTCCATAATAAAAGGCCAGCACAGCAACCGTCAAGTACCCAAGCATTTCAGCCTGCATTATTCTCTGCCATAAAAGACCTTTCAGATGGTTAACATGTTTTGATGCGTCTTCTGGAAGGTGCTTAATTATGGTATGTAGTGAGATGTGCCCGCTGAGCAGAACCTCGCAGGATGAGAAGAAAGGGCAAGCTTCTGTTACATCCAGTGAAGAACCCACCAACCAGTGATGGATGACTCCATCCAATCAGAATGTTAAGCCCATCCTATCCCTGTATAAGTGCAGCTTCTGAACTGACAGAGCCGCAGAAAGGTGAAGAGGACTGGCCCTCCGCAGCATCACACCTGAATACCAGACCCTTATTCAGTGATGGCTTCTGTAATGGCAGTCGCTTGCCGAACAGGAGGTCTGTCTTTTATTCTCATCACATACTTCACCGTGACCTCTTCCATGACTCTTGATTTAACTGAACTCAGAAATAAAGTTTCAAAGATCAAAATGAACCCCAGGGGAAATCTATGGGCAACAGGTGAGTGTATCTCTTTGCATTTATTATTACATTTGTCGTATTTTTAAATGATAATAATTATAATAACTATTATTATTATTATTATTATTATCTTTATTTTTAGCATTCATTTTTATTTAGTAATAATTATTGTGATTATTTTTATTTTCCATTTGTTTTATATAACTTGTTACGATTAAATTGTTGGTTTCATAAGGTCACTTCATGGGCAAGAAAAGCATTGTGGACAGCTCTATTATGGACCCTGCCTACAGAGATTTGGATAACCCCATCCAAATGAACGCTGAAGATATGAGGGAACATATGATACAAGAGTTAAAAATTGTTCTACAAGGACAACAGAAACGTGATTTGGAAAGGTTTGTATATTATTATTTTACCATAATGATTATAATTATTGTTGTTGCTGCTGTTTGTAATGTGCAACATGTATTTTCTCACTTCTATTATAGAAAACGAGATCCTGCTTGAATATGAACAAAAACCATGCTTGCAATGTGACATTTATAACACATAATCTAATTATTGGATAATATTCATAAAGTAAAGCGAAAACATTGTAAACGAAATGTTCAATGTGCTTTTTTAAAAAAGATATAGTGTCTTATTGTGTTTGACGTAAATTCTTGATATTCTGACCATGTGAATTATGTTATTGTTGAAATATTATGCATTTGTTAAGAATTGTCATGGCATGTGATGCGTTTATATCATGTAATAAACAAAGTTACCTACCCATGTTTCATCGCTTATCGCCTATAATTCAATTGTTTTAAATTGAGAATGACATGTAAAGGTATAACCGATTTTGACATTAGTTAATGTGCGACTAATTATATTACAACAATGACCGTAAAAGCTAGGTGAATCTAATGTTATGGCGCCCTGTAGTGGCGATAACCCAAAATGGCAACGACGGTAAAAGACATAAACGGGGCGTCAGGCTCCTTTCGCTTCCGGGTTAGGCAGTTTTAATCGGTAACATGCTACATCCAATCTGACAAACTTTTATATCAGAACAGCTTGTTGGTGGAGCAGGTGAATACGATGCCCCTAATAGTGATGTGTGGGTTCCCCAGCAGTGGTAAAACTCGCAGGGCTAATGAAATAAAGGATTATTTTGAGAAGAACACAGAAAGAAAGGTCCACATTGTAGGGGATGGGACCATGCGCATTGAAAAGAATACTGTTTATGCAGGTAGGACCACAAAATCTAAACAAATCAACCGTTCTGGTTGTATTATTATAACAGTTGGCTATCTGGGTCGTATACAAATATTTATTATAACGTTATACACATAATGGGACTGCCAGCTATGGCATTAGTGTTATGTTGGTGATGTCAGATTTATCCAAGTGAAACTTTATAATTATGTTGCCTAATGTTTTGATTCCAAATCAATTATTCCCGTGATAAGTTACTGTTTAGCCCACCACGAAATGATTGCTGGGTGTGTTACAGAGTCACCAAGAGAGAAAAATGTGAGAGGTTCTCTGAAAGCTGAAGTTGAGAGGTTCGATTTTCCACATTTGATAATGTGTTTGATCTTGTAATGGAATCATATAGTGCTATAACTGTTATCTATCTGTTAATTGTGCCATTTGTTGCTTAGGAAGATCAACAAGGAAGATATTGTCATTTTGGATTCGTTGAATTACATCAAAGGTAAGCATACCACTTGATACAAAGGAAAAACTGCATGCATGAAGACCCTTGTTATTCTCATTCTACTCCTTGCACTCTACAGGGTATAGATATGAACTCTTCTGCCTCATCAAACACACACAGACACCCCACTGTGTAGTAAGTATGACCACGGTAAAATAACTCAAAAACAGACCTAAACCACTGTTCACATCACATCCATGTTAGATTTCAGCTTATTTCTAAACGGTTCGGACAGACTCTGCGTTGTGTATTTTCAGTCGTAGTAGTAATTCTTGAAGTCGAAATCAAAGCAGCTTGACAGGTTGGATCAGAGGGTTGAATAGATGGTTTATTCCAGGATGTAATACAGCGAGATACAGACTTAGGTTGAATAATCTATAGTGGACCCGGTGGTCGATGACTTGTTCCTTGGCTGTCGAACCCTCTTCTCGTCTATGATTTAATGGATGGTCTTTTATACAGGTTTACTGTCTGACCTCAGTTGAAGTGAGCTCAGCATGGAATAGCAGCAGAGAGCCCAAGGAGCAGTACACCCAAGAGATGTAAGAAGCACCCTATTTGAAGTCTTGTATCCCTTTACGCGTATGCTCCAACACTAAGCAATTACATCTCCTTGATCTCTCATCCGCTGAGTTTGGAAGAGAAATCCTCCTGACGTCAGCCTGTTTACTTGCTGGTGTTGTGGTTCCTTTGTAGCCTGGATGCTCTGGTGCTGCGGTTTGAAGCTCCCGACTCCAGGAACCGATGGGACAGCCCTCTGTTCACCATCCAGCAGGAGGACACGCTCCCCTTCGACGGCATCTCCGACGCCGTCTTCAAGAGGAAAGCTCCCCCGCAGAACCAGTCCACCCTGAGTGTGAGTCACACAGGCCCCCTAGGAATGTACGTCCATTGGGGTCTCCACTTGAATGGGCTTTTTATCCAGAAACAGACACAGCATGAATATATGGGTGTTTACTGGCTTGTCTTTTTCTGCAGCAACCGCTGTCCTCTACTAACTTCTTATACGAGTTGGACAAGGTGACACAGGAGGTGTTGATGGTAAGCTCTCAGGCTGTCTTTAATTCGTTTGACCTACGGGTCAGACTGCTTATTAACAACACATGTACACAATTACCCACAGTACATTGATGTGTGTCCCACTGATTACTTTAGCTTCAAGTCCATTGCTATGTATGTGTAAAAAAAAATACAGTTTTACTTCTTCGTTTCAGGCTATTCTCAATGCTCAGAAGACAAGCATTCCTGGTGATCTCATCACTGTTCCTGGAACCACAGACAAGATATCCTTTTAAATATTTAAGATCTAGAAAATTGCTATATGTGAAACTGTATTTTTTTGTTATGCAGCTATTCATATCCATATTATATATTGGGGTAATGCAAAACCGGTGAAGTAAACTAGCCTTCCCAGCTGCAACCCCAGGTAGGTTATATACTTGCAGTAGGGACACTCCCCTTATACCAATTGAGCAGACGTCTGAGTAGAGCAGCTGGTGTAAATGATGGGGCCACGCATCAAAGAGCGTACGTTTTAATGGGAGTCAGCTGAAGGCTGCTGATGGCTCAGAGAGACGGCACGCAGTTGAATTTCTGAACGGAGCTCAATTCGATTAGCACGACTTCGGTGAGTCATTTTCAGTAGCAAGCACTTTGATATTCCCTGCTGGCTCAATTTGAAAATGTTAGCCCTGGAAAGTAAACTGGTCATCAGACAACTTTTTTGTTTCATCCTTATGGCGCTTTTATGTGTCCTATATTACTTTGGTCAAATAAGGTTAACAGCTTCCAAGCGTTTTGTCACATGAATGAACACACAATCTGTCCTTAACCTGATGTTATTACATTGAATACACCAGGAGCTTCAACATGGCTGAACTGAGGAAACTGAGACGCCAGTTCATCAGCTACACCAAGCTGCACCCCACAGAGAACATAGGACACGTTTCAAACATGTTTGTGCAATATTTGAATAGAAGTCTTAATTAAGCTACATTTGTATGTTATATGTTCAATAAACTTGTATTTATTTTCAATTTATACCATGGTCTGGGGGAATACTCGATTCTGATCTGCTGCAGGGTGTGCATTAACCCCTGATATAAGACACCTGCTTAGTAGTTCCAGTCAAATTATCTGTTCAGTTTTCAAAACGAGGGCTGGTTAATGGTGAAAAATGAATTAAAGTGTAATCAGAAAATGTGGTTACATGCTATATGACCCTATAGTATCTGTGATATAAAGGCTGGGACGAATTTCAAATTATAAATAGACCGTGGCTATTCCCATTGAAACAAATTGCATGGTGATTCGGTCTTCAAAACGAGAGCTGGTAAATTGTGAAAAATGAATTAAACTGTAATCAGACAACGCGGTTATATGCTATAGACCCTAGAGCAGGGGTCTCAAACTCAACTTACCTGGGGGTCCCTGGAGGTAGAGTCTGGGTGAGGCTGGGCCGCATGAAGTATTCCACAGAAAAAAGGAGCACAACTGACCCCATCGAAGTTAATGATCGGGCTATAATTAGATCACGTTGGCTATGTAAACATTTTAGCGGCCTTTGGCTTTTATCCAGACTCAGGACACGCAACTCAAAATTGGGACGGTCCTGGCAAAACCTGGACATCTGGTCACCCTATCACAAGTGATTAAAAAAGCGTGGCAAGCCACTCTGTGCGTTTGAAAACAACGGTTTATTACTACGGTATACTACATTATATACGACTACAGTTTACTACATAAACTACAATCTACTGAAGTAAATTACAGAACTTTTATTATACTTTTATTTTGCTATAGAATACTATAATTACGATACCATAGTACTATATATACTGCATTACAATAACTGCATTATGCAGTATTTTGTTGTTCTTTTAACTATGTCATTGTACTTTACCTAATGGATATTTTCAACTGTATCACTTTTTGTTGTTGCCATTTTTAACCATAGTGCTGTAACAATAATTCACTGCACATAAATTAGGCCTACAACCACCATTAACACAGTGTTTTCTACAGACTGCTAAAATACAAAAAAAATATAACAAAAGTTTAACTTTCTTTAAACAGTTGATAATTTATTGTTTCTGAAATTTGGCAGCATTGTTCAGCTTTTGTCGTATAAATGCTTTTATGTTCGTATCAGTTATGTAGGTGAAC
This sequence comes from Gadus chalcogrammus, assembly GCF_026213295.1. Taxonomy (NCBI): domain Eukaryota; kingdom Metazoa; phylum Chordata; class Actinopteri; order Gadiformes; family Gadidae; genus Gadus; species Gadus chalcogrammus. The sequence goes on from NC_079420.1 coordinate 20,784,862, forward strand.
TTAAACTTAGCAGGATCTGTGGGAATACACACACACAAACAAACACATACACGAAAGATGAGAATGAGGGTATCACTCAACCAACATCTTTTCTCATTTCTATATACCTACTTGTTATTTCAACAAGGTCCTGTTTGGCTACGCCAGGTTTTCCTTCTGTGCAGCTGCTGGATGACTGGCCAGTCACTGAATGGCCTGCCATATATTCCCTGGTATACATCCCATGTAGGAGATCATTTATGAACTTCTGGGGGCTTTGGAAGGAGCAGCGCTCCACACGTCCTTTTGGAATGACCTTTAATGCAAGTAGATAACATTACCACAAATCTACTTCAACATACAGCAGACTAGCGTCTTGCCTCAATAATATATATATATGCATTTAGATGAACCGAGTGTACGGCTGATGCATTTAGAAAAACAGTGCAACTGAAACTAAGTAACTTAACCTATACAAATAAAGTCAAACAGATTCTTACAGAGTGGCCCAGGGCCTCTGTTGCTGATGCTGATGATGGACCTGGAGCTGGTGATGGGTGTTCTGTTGCTGGTGCTGGAACTGCTGTTGGTGCTGGTGATAGTGTTGGTTCTGGTTTTGGTCTTGGTCTTGGTCTTGGTATTGGTGTTGTCGTTGGTCTTGGTGCTGAGCGGAGAAACTCCTCCATCTTCTGCAAAACGTCTGGCAGCACTGAGCAAAGGATTCCAAATAGCCTTTTAGCTAACATGTAAAACAGAAAAACCCTTGTGTAAAAAAAAACAAAGTTTTCAACAATAGCATTACATTTCAATGTTGCTATTTTTGCCTTGAGAGAATCATTTTCCCTCGGCAGCCTGTGGTTGTTCTCCCTCAACAGCTCACAAGATGGGTGATGGCACTGAAAATAAAAATTCCATTAAAAAAACAAAACTGACTCACATACACCTGGGCAAATACAGAAGCCAGTTAGAGGGTACAAAGCTTACAGCTGATAGATTACAGGAATATATTGCTGTATCTATCCCTATACTATAGAGTTAGGAAATAAAAACTTTAATTGTAGGTAGAACATTAAGTGCAGACAGTTTATTGCATTAGTGGATCTTACCTGGTTTCATTAATTGAGTTCAGCTGACATGATCCTATGACAAACAGAAGATGTACATAGAGTTAAGGGTTACATCAAGACTGTACAACAGAGGTCAGCAGGGGGGATAAGCCTGAGTGAGTAGACAATGTAGGCGGAACAGGAGATGAATACTCAAATCTAATCTTGTTAATATGCTTAATAAGTTGACAGAAAGCAAAAAGTCAAAATGATCTGACAGGCCAGGCAAAGCAGGCCAGTTGGCGACCCCATGGTGTACAATATGACAGACAACATTAGGCTACATCACATTACAATAATTCACTGATTTTAAGAAGCACTTCCATACGGTGAATATTTGTACATCACTGCACCAATACCTTGCTTTTCCAGTTCCATTAAGACGTTAAGACCTGTGTTTTTTCTCTTCTTCTTCTTACATTGACTTAACTGAGGATCCTTTAAATCATAATGAAGTTTCGTTTTTCAACGATTTTAATTTAACTCATCCACAAGGCCCATAGATGACATTTCTGTAATAAAACTTTAGTTACCCACCAGCGATACTTTTTTCGAGTTTGTCTCCACCATCAAGATAATGCCTCCTCTTGCAAACTAACTCCTCTCTGTTGTCTGAAAACGTCAAAATTATGACGTTTTCATAATGTGTGTTTAAAATGCTAGTATTATTTTGGGCAAAATAAAGTTTCTCTCTATAAATCCAGGCCGCGCACCCCACACTTCCCCCACACTTCCCGCGCCTCACATTATAGGCCGCGAGCTAGGGGGCCTTATCATGCCTACCGTTGCGAGCTTAACAATTAACAACGTTTTTGAAACGAAAACGTTTACCCTGATAATTGAAATATTACCATGTGTATGTAGTTATGCACATATTTTATATAAACATAGTCAAAGGAGAAAAAAACTTGTGTTACTTACCACTGACTGATATAATCCGTCCTGGACATGACACAATCCTTCCCTTGTTTGGCCAATTAACTTTATACGTTACAAAAGGATCTTTTAAATTTACTTCGCCTACCACCCATGATATTTCGCCTATGTCCACAGCCCCTTCATCCGGTAAGTCAAATAGTGCATATTTTGCCATTTTCTTTATTTTTCCGTAGCAAACTCACGACTAAAACTCACGACTCGACTGTCAAATATTCAACGGACGTCTCACGCGCTGCGAATGCGTAGAATATGTTTACAACCGCATTCGCAGGCTCGCAGCGCGTGAGACGCTCGCGGGTTTACAGTTGTCTTTTTCAGTTGTTCAGTTGTTGTTTTCAGTTTAAATTTGTCTGCATTGACAGTCGTCTAACTGCAAAATGTCACGAAATTATAAACGATATTTGTCCGATTTTTCTATACCTGTGCCAAAAACTACAAGATGGTACAGAAGTCAATTGAGAACAGAGGAACGGCCAGCAAGTTCGACCGAGGAGGTAAGAAAAACTGGAATAAGAGCGCCTCCTTGCGACACTTTGTCGAAGTAATTCCCTACAGCTAAGCCAACCTCTATTTGTCCACTGGCTTCCAGATTGATTCAAGGCCTTGATTTGAAGCTGAATTCTCTGATGACGGAGACCTTGATGATCAAATGAATACACAGTCTATGGTGTGTACACACTAAACACAAAGTTAATTAAGAGAATGGATTTTAAGAAATTATAACTGTACAATTGTAATTTAAGTTCAAGCTGCCACAAACAGCTACTTTCTATTTGCTGTGGATCCTATTACTCAATCATCAATGCAGAATTCTGTCATAAAGTCTTATATGCCACTCCGTTCTCCCTATTTCAACTAGGTGGTTTTGCGTTTTGTGTGTACACACTTGCTCAACATGGTCTGGTGGATCATCACAGGGGAATTCAGCTTCATCTGAAGAGTCAATCTGGAAAAGCCAAATTTACCAATGAGTTTGGATACCCACAGCAGTAAACAATTCGAAATTCACCATTACTGTAAAATTTGCTCGCATTATATAGGTAAGTTGTTTACCCCTTGCTGCAGTGACGGAAATGTTGATGAAAGAGTAAACAAAAATGAAGGGTATAATTTTCTCGTAATGCCCTTACGGCAACAACTGAAGGAGCTCTTCCAAAACACTACTTTTTTCCAAGATCTTAAACGACAACAAAACAAATATGGGCATGGGGGACATTTACAGTGGAAGTATGTACACCTCAAAACTTAAAACCTTTGTTGATACCCTTGACAACATTTCACTTTCATTTAATATTGATGGGGCTTCAGTTTTTAAATCATCCAATTACTCAATTTGGCCAATTATCTGCACAGTCAATGAACTTCCATCTATCCGTGGAAAGTATGCTCTTCTACATTCCCTTTGGTTTAGTTCTAAACCCGAAATGCCAACACTGTTAAGGCCATTTGTCAAGGAATTACAAGAGCTATTCACAGAAGGGTTTTCTTGGCATGACAACACTGGTCATAAACACACCACAAAAGTTGCCCCAGGTGTCTGCATATGTGATGCGCCAGCCCGTGCCATGGTACATGGACATGAACAATTTAACGGCAGATATGGGTGAGGGTTTTGTCTGCATATGGGAGAAATAGAACCAAAGGGAAAAGGGTTTACACGTGTATATCCTCACTCTACTGAGTATCCTCAACTAATAACACATGATCAGACTACCCATCAGGCATCTGCTGCAATACAATCAGACACAGATGTTAATGGGGTTAAGGGACCTAGTCAACTGCTGCTACTTCCTAATTTCGACATTATCAAACATTTTGTCCCAGAATATATGCATAGTGTTTGCCTTGGTGTAACAAAACAATTTGTCAGTATTTGGTGTGATTCAAAAAACTCTGCTTTGCCATTCTATTTGCAACCAAAAATAATCCAACAGATTGACAGTTCTCTCCTCACCATACACCCACCACATGAAGTCAAAAGATGTCCAAGGTCATTGTCCGAGAGACACTATTGGAAGGCATCTGAATGGAGGGCATTTATTTTCTTTTATTCCCCCATTCTTTTGAAAACAGTTTTACCCCCGGTTTATTATAATCACTGGCTATTACCTGTCTTCTCCATCTACACACTCCTCCAGGATAATATCCAAAAAGCTGATCTTTTGCATGCTTCCTCTTGTTTTACGCGTTTTGTTGTCGAGGTACAAGAGCTTTATGGAAAATGTTATGTATCTTATAATGTTCACTGCTTAACCCATCTTAGCAACGCAGTTGACATGTGGGGTCCGCTGTGGGCCAACTCTTCATTTGTTCATGAAGACACAATTGGCACTCTTCCTGAAATGTTCAATGGTACACAGGCAGTCCCTGAACACATTTCTAAGAGATTTTTTAACACAAAAACACTAATGCACCACACTGAATTATTCAATAATGTCAGTGATGATGTCTGTGATCTTTTCAACAAACTTGTTAACAAAGACAATACAGTGTTAAAATCATACAAAGTAGGTAGTGGTGCTCGGGTTGTCGGGAATTACACAACAAGAGTAATTACAGTGGGGGAGTCCATTCTCTTTGGAAATTATATACAGGCCAGTGTCAAAGAATTCAAAAGATGTTTCATCCACCACACTTTATACACCACTGAAATGTATGCAGCAAATTTTATACGCAATAATTCTTGTGTGGCTCTAAAAAACGGAGAGCATGGTAGCATTAAATCCATACTACTTTGTAAGCTCAATTGTGGTTGCTTATCAGCATGCAAGTGCAGAGGTGTACCTACACATTTTTAGATTTCAAAAAGGATTCCAGACAATTAAGAATCTATGATGATTTCGCTAAGGTGAATACTGCTAAGCAAATTGTGTAGTTCAGAAAGACCCATGAAATACTTCTTTGCAAACCTAATGATATTTTGTGCAAATGCATATACGTACACGATGAGTCAATTATTCTTATCAAGATGCCTGTATTAGAAAATGTTTAAAGTTAGTAAGGCTTCAATTGTACTCTCTTTCATTGTTATTATATTCTGGCTGTTGTAGCCTATGCATGTTGTGCATTATGTTTTATATTTATGTGTGGTTTATGTTTCTACAATAAAATCTCCACATAATACAAATATTTGGCTTATGTTTCACATATTCATTTTAGGACAAATTACAGAATAATGAAAATATATATAATATAATATATATATATAAAAAGTATATTATAGTTAACTATAGTAATCTATACTGTACTGTTATTGTAGTATAGTATAGTAATCTATAGTATACTACACTGTGTAGTAACTTACTATAGTATTTACCATAGTACACTACAATGTCTGGAAAATTACTATAGTAAATCCCACACTATATTGTAGTATAGTATAGTAATCTATAGTATACTTCACTGTGTAGTAACTTACTATAGTATTTACCATACACTACAATGTCTGGAAAATTACTATAGTAAATCCCACACTATATTGTAGTATATTACTATAGTAAGTAATACATAGTATACTGTAGTAAATGCTGTAGTAAACTATAGTATTTTTTCCCCTGGGATGGTATAAGCGGGATGGACTTCGCCGTCCTCCGCCGTCCTTCTGGTAAATTGTGAAAAATGAATTAAACTAATCAGACAACGCGGTTATAGACCCAGGAGTAACTGTGGTATAAAGGCTGGGACGAATTTCGAATTATAAATATGTACAATGCATAACGTCAGCTCTTTGGCGCATAGCTGAGCAGACTAGAATACCTCCCGTTGCCAAGTCGTAGCTAAGGTCTATGAAGGTATTGTAGCAAAAGTCTTTAGGCTACCTGTAACTGCAGATTTTGTATGTGTACACTAAAGTGACAAATGTGTAGGCCTAACAGTAAATTTGAAGTCCTAAATATTTATTTTGCATGTGTACTCTAAAGTCACAAATGTGTGTTCACTTTTGCTTTTTACTTTTGCTACAATCATTGCAGCGCAGTTATAATCTGAGAACATGCACAAAAGTTGTGCATTCGTAAACCCAAATGTGAACTAATGCATCAGAAGTTGCACATCTGTGAAATATTTCCTCACAAATGAAATTATTGAGATCGCTATGTTCAATGAGCATTTTAATGAGCGAGCACAAGTCCATCGGTTATTCGACTGCTCGAATCTACTGCTACGACTACGAGTCTCAGCTTTTTTTCTTGCGGATACACGATGTGGTACAAGGGTAAAAAGTGATTCGTATCCGTATGAATCAAACTCTTACTTTCTGGAGTCTTGAAAGTAGACAAGAGGGCATCCTACACGACGGAGTTGGGTATCTTACATTATGTAAAATTAAATCACTCAGTTCAACTGAATTCCCCCAAAATTATTGCATTAACATGCCGCAAGTGTCCTTCAATGAATGGTCTGCTTGGATGATCCAATTGTAGTTAGAAAAATGCACCCCCTGCCGGCGATTTTCATTGGTTACTGCTGCAATTTTGTCCCGCCCACGGACGCTCTGCCTCATACGGATACAAATCACTTTTGCTACACATGTACCGCCTAGACGTGTTGCAAAACTACCTGCAAAAAAAAACACAGACTTGCAGGAGCAGATTCGAGCAGTTGTAACTTTGCACTTGCACTCGCACATTAAAATGCTGAATCAACATAGCGTTCTATATCATTTTATTTGTTAGGACATTTTTCACAGATGTGCAACTTCTGATGCATTAGTTCACATTTGGGTTTACGAATGCACACATTTTGGGCAGTTTCTCAGATTATGAAACACGGGTGTGCGAATGTGGTTTGCACCAACTGCGCTGCAATGATTGTAGCAAAAGTGTCAATTGCACGGCTCTTTGAAGTTGTGATGCATAGGATAGGATTTGTGCACAGAGACTTGTGAACTCGTAGACCCTATTTTGTGTTTACAATGGTAGAAAAAATATTTACGATTTCAAATGTACTGTTACACATTTGTGACTTTGGAGTACACATGCAAAATAAAGATTTACGAATTCAAATTTACTGTTACACATTTGTGACTTTAGTGTAGGCCTACGCATACAAAATCTGCAGGTACAGGTGCTAAAGATTTTTGCTACAATAATATCTTCATAGATTTCCTCTAAGACTAAAGCAAAGGAGGGAAAATCTGGTTCATGGCTAGACAAAGGTTCCCTTTAAGCAACAAATAATATAATCCACGAGATTGAACAATATAATACACGAGATTGAGGGGAAATCTGTTTCATGGCTAGATTTACCAGAGGAGACTTCACCTCACACAGCAAACAATATAATCCACGAGATTAAACTCGCTTTCAAAGATATACCTACAATATAATTTGTCCCAATTCAATGGATTACCATTAAGAGGGTCAGTGTACTATATGCAACAAACAAATCGATGGATTAACATTAAGAATGTCAGTGTACTTTGTAGACATTATTATAATGTCTACAAAGTACACTGACACTCTTAATGGACTGAATGCCACATAAATATATAATTATGTTTTTGCACGTTTGCAACGTTTAAAAGTTCAGGGAAAAGTATATGCCTCTACTGGTATAGTTCCTTTTGAGGCAGTGTTGTTTCTGAATATAAACAACACTGCCTCACTCTGAACTCTGTTCAAAACTTGAGAATGTGAGCAATGCCTTCTTAGAGCTTACATTTTTGGGGATACAGCACACGTCATTAAACAAAATAAACATTTATTTTGCAGTGCAGTAAAATTAGAATATAAAAAATAAAAAGTAAACGACAGAACATAGGTTTATATACATGTATTTTCTGACACACCGCTGCACAACTTTTTTGCATTAATTTAAAACGGTGCCGCCGTGCCAAAGATCCTGTCCCAGTGCCTGAAGAACGGGGCGAAGTTACACCCTGGCTTCTGATGGTGCATGTCATGTGCTGGCGCTCCGCCTAGCAGCCCAAAGGGCACCACCCGGTTCAGCGTCCACGGCAGGTCGTACCCGATGTGGTCCTCCACCGACATCCAGATGCTGAACACGGTCACGCACCACGTTGTCAGCGGGTGACATCCCAGGAGAACGGGGTCCAGGTTTCCCCAGAACCCCACCGCCATCAGCTCCGGGATGCTGAGCTGCTCGGCGGACCAGGAGAAGGGGGATATGTACTCGTGATGGATAGCGTGCACCCACCGGTAAAGCTGCAGGTGCTTGTGGTGCACCACGTGCCAGATGTAGTACTGAGTGTCAAACAGTAGCAGGACAGCCAGCCCGTCCACCAGCAACTCGTACACGCTCGGTGCCTCTTGGGGCACCGCGGTCGGGGGGATAAAAAAGGCTACCGCCGGCAAAACGAAGAACAAGTGATTGTACACTGACCTCAGGAAGCTCTGACCCATCGCACTAGGCGTGGGACGTCTGGCTGGCTGGATCTTATAGCGATGGAACATTGGCACTCTGGATCCCAGGAGGTCGAGAGCGGCGAAGGGTAGACTGCAGAAAAAGTAGCTGGAGAAGGCGAGGAGCACGGAGAAGAAGGGAGAGGTGATGAGAGGCAGATGGTTGGAGAGGAGATGATCCCAGATAGGCTGCAGGAGCCGATCTGAAGGAGCCTGAGAGTGAAGAAACTCAAGGTGCTGCTCAGTCAAGTTCTCCATCTCAGCCTCCCAAGTTTGTCTTCCCCAACTTTGTAGTTCCCTTTATAAAGTGCCGAGTGAATGGATTTGCTCGCAAGGAAACAGGGAGAGAGAGCAATGAGGCAGCACTCCCCCCCCCCCCCACAATCCTAATAAAAACAAACTACCCTACACAAAAGGATTACTTTTTTTGCAAATTGGGGTCAAGAAGTAGCTTTGAAACCTGATTCAAATAAAATAAATTATTTTATTTCACATCACTTTGAAAATGTTAGCCCTGGAAAGTAAACTAGTCATCAGAGAACTTTTTTGTTGCATCCTTATGGTGCTTTTTATGTTTTCTATATTACTTTGGTCAAATAAGGTTAACAGCTTTCAAGCGTTTTGTCACATGAATGAACACACAATCTGTCCTTAACCTGATGTTATTACATTGAATACACCAGGAGCTTCAACATGGCTGAACTGAGGAAACTGAGGCTCCAGTTCATCAGCTACACCAAGCTGCACTCCACAGAGAACGCACGTTTTAAACATGCTTGTGCAATATTTGAACAGAAGTCTTAATTAAGTTACATTTGTGAGTTATATGTTCAATAAACTTGTATTTATTTAAAATATATAAATGTGGTGCTTAATTTGTCCAAAGATGGAACTATAAGGAACTAGACATACATTCTGTTTGTGCTATTCATTTAACCTACTTGATAGAGGTTTTCTCTAAGACTAAAGCAAAGGAGGGGGAATCTGGGTTCATGGCTAGATTTGTGTTAATCCAGAAGGGACTTCCTCTTATGCAACCAACAAAATAATCCACGGGATTGAACTCCCTTTCACAGATTTTATAATTTGTCCCAAATCGATGGATTAACATTAAGTTAAGTGTCAGTGTACTTTGTAGACACTATGTGAGCAATATCTTCTTGGACACATTGTTGGGGATACAGCACACATAATTAAACAAAATAAACATTGACTTTGCAGTGCAGGAAACTGACAACATAAAAAATAAAAAGTAAACGACAGAACATAGGTTTATATCCTATACATGTATTTTCTGACACACCGCTGCACAACTTTTTTGCATTAATCTAAACCGGTGCCGCCGTGCCAAAGATCCTGTCCCAGTGCCTGAAGAACGGGGCGAAGTTACACCCTGGCTTCTGGTGGTGCATGTCATGTGCTGGCGCTCCGCCTAGCAGCCCAAAGGGCACCACCCGGTTCAGCGTCCACGGAAGGTCGTACCCGATGTGGTCCTCCACCGACATCCAGATGCTGAACACAGTCACGCACCACGTTGTCAGCGGGTGACATCCCAGGAGAACGGGGTCCAGGTTTCCCCAGAACCCCACCGCCATCAGCTCCGGGATGCTGAGCTGCTCGGCGGACCAGGAGAAGGGGGATATGTACTTGTGGTGGATGGCGTGCACCCACCGGTAAAGCTGCAGGTGCTTGTGGTGCACCACGTGCCAGATGAAGTACTGAGTGTCAAACAGTAGCAGGACAGCCAGCCACCAGCACCGCGTACACGCTCGGTGCCTCTTGGGGCACCGCGGTCGGGGGGATAAAAAAGTAGCTGGAGAAGGCGAGGAGCACGGGGAAGAAGGGAGAGGTGATTAGAGGCAGATGGTTGGAGAGGAGATGATCCCAGAGAGGCTGCAGGAGCCGATCTGAAGGAGCCTGAGAGTGGAGAAACTGAAGGTGCTGCAAGGGTCAAGTTCTCCATCTCATTAGGAGTCTGTGCCTCCCAGGTTTGTCTTCATCAACTTTGTAGTTCCCAAAAGTGCAGAGTGAAGGGATTTGCTCGCAAGGAAACAGGGAGAGAGAGCAATGAGGCAGCACTCCCCCCCCCCCCCCCCCCCATCCTAATTAAAATAAACTTCCCTTTACAACAGGATTACTTTTTTTGCAAACTGGGGTGGAGAAGTAGCTTTGAAACCTGATTCAAATAAAATTAATTATTTTATTTCACATTACATTTTTACAGTTATAGTGGTCAAATAGTTTGACTTAATGCACAGTAGGTGTTTCAAACTTTACATTTGGGTGATTCAAATGCTTAAGGGAGAAGGCTGACAATTTGTTGCAAACATTTTGCTAAACTATGGATCATTTGCATAATGAAAGAATTTATGTAGTCCTTACCGGGACTCTGGTTGACCCTGACCCGGTCACTCTACCAGTACATTGAACAGGATTAAGGCCTTTCGTTAACCCGCCTTATAATACTTCCATTTTGAACTTTTGAACTATGCTCCCAATATTCCTCGGTTCTGATATGAACACGGAATAAAGGGCCTGTCAATCTTCGCAAAATAAAGAAAAATGCAATCGCAATCAAAATGTTTGTTTCCATTCTCAAGTGGTTCATTCTGGGAATGATGAAATGTGAGGATCAACAAATGTTGATTTAAACAAACGTTGTTTATCTAATTAAAACTCAACAGGCTCTGTATCATATGCCAAGAATCATGACTCTTCTTGTCTTCCGTTTACCCCTTCAGCTCGGTAAATCGACAAAAGAACCGCACACAACAGATCAGTTATGATTAGCAAACCGTAATTTATACATATTTTGTATTTCATATTCAGTTCAAAGATCTGCATGATATGTCACCTGTCCCCGGTCATGTGACACGGCCACACATCTACTTCTTGTCTGCCGCCGCCTTCCGTGAAATGGTCTTGTTGGTGTTGGCATATTTCTGCCGGTCGTTTCTGTTCCGGAATAACATATTCAACCATTCAAATTGAAAATGACTTTGAGGGAGGGCCCTCTCTCTAGAGGCTAAACAGCAATGTGTATTAGACAATGCTCTGATTAGCCTCCTTTAAAGGTGAAAAGTATATAAAGCGTAGTACAAAACAAAGCATTCAGAACTGTCAAGGACCTACCTGCTCATCTTCACTTTGTTCCTGCATCCCAGGCCCCCCTCCCAGAAGCTGCTGTGAGCTCCCCGGGTCATCATACCCCCACAGCCCCCGCAGGGCTTCCCGTTACCGTAAGGCTGGAGACAGGACAGGGGGGCACATACATCAGACTATGGACTAAGGAATGATATGCATTGGAAACAAAACAATGGAAATAGCGCTAAACCTCCCACCCAACACAAAACAAAGATTTTACATAAAAATACTAATCGTTTTAACGTCTAGCGTCTAAACTTCTTACTCTAAAAGTAAATAGCCTTATTGTCTAAAAACAACGTGGCTGAGATACTGACTACGGAAATATACAGGGCTTTCGGGTATATTACCTTTGCGCCCACCAAGGACGCCAAAGCCATGAATAAAGGCTTTCTCCACTAAACCTCCCCTGAAACGATTATCCCTGTAAGTCCACACTACTCTCATTGTGCCCTGCCTGCGTTCACCTGCTCCGTGGCACAGTAGCCGCAGATCATCCTGGTGGCCAGCTCCATGAGGTGGTCCTGGTCCTCGTCGTGGCACACGTCGCAGGCGTAGGCCCGTCCGCAGCAGGAGAACCTGGGCCGGGATTATGGGATGGGACGTCCGTACCGTTATAGCTCAGAGCACGCGTGCAAACACTGCTTTTTAACATCGGCCTGTTTCAATGTATCCCAGAATTGAAGCTGTCCTTAAGTCACTGCCATTGACTTGAAACGAAGACGACATTAACCCCTATCATTTATGTTCTACATCATTATATCTTATTAATAAGATATCACAAAACAACAACAACAAACAAAATTGCAATAACAAATTTGTTATTGCGATTTTGCTGAAACGCCTCAAAACTGTGCATGTACTAAATCATCCATCCTGGTCGGCTTAGCTCAGGATGTTGAGCAGTTGCCTTGTAAAGGAAAGGCTGCTAGTTCGATCCTCCTAGCTCCGAGTGTTGATGTGTCCCCGAGCAAGACACTTAACCCTAACTGCTCCTGTAGAGCTGGCTGTCACCTTGCATGGTTGACTCTGCCGTCGGTGTGTCAATGTGTGCATTAACCGATGTAAGTCGCTTTGGATAAAAGCGTCTGCTAACTGCCCCATTTGTAATTGTATACTGTCTACTGAATTGATGCATGGACACGTGGGAGATGGGTTTACCGTAGCCAGCGGTGACTCTGTTTGTAATGCTTGCAGGCCCCCTTCTCTGGTAGTGGCTTTCCCTTTTGCACGGCCGGATCCCTCACCTTCCTCCCATAGTTGGGAGTTGAATCTTTAGGTCCTGCAGAACATGTGGACTGGTTACAGATGGAACAATACTCTATTATATACTCTAATGATTAGCTATTTCTTTGTCTTTGCACACACACGCACGCACGCACACGCACACCTCTGAAGCATTCATGTAGTTAGATAATGTATTATAAATATTAAAGGGCACATGTTTATCTTGGACTTTTTTCTGTATATATATATATATTAAGAGCTGTCAAGCGATTAAAATATTTAATCGTGATTAATCGCATTAATGTCATAGTTAACTCACGATTAATCACAATTAATCGCAAATTATTTTTCTATGCTAAATATCCCTTGATTTTTTTGTCCCATAATTCTTCTCATTTTAATTCTCTTATCAACATGGTGAATTGCATCGGCTTGCCTTGTGCAAATGATTTTTTATTGATAACAACATTGGCATATACTGATCAAAACAGGACGATACAAAAAAAGAGCCTATAGTGCAATTAAACGACTGCTTTGAACAAATGTCATTTGAACATAGCAGTCAGGCTACTGCTTCTTTGTTTTGAGCCAAAGGAAAAAAAAAAAAAAAAAAAAAAATGTTTTCTTTTTATTTTTAATAAAATGATTGCATTAATCGCGCGATAAAAAAATCAACGCCGTTAAATTTGGTTTGCGTTAACGCCGTTAATAACGCGTTTAACTGACAGCTCTAAACACATACACATATATAATATATTATATATGGCATCAAAATATTAATTATTTAAAGTTCGGTAACAATCTTTCAATGGTGTGTATGCCATATCCAATCATCATCATAAGGTAGCGTCCTCTGGGGGAGAGGGTTGCCTTATACGATTAAAATATCCAATATCCAATAAAGGCATTTAACGGCTATGTCGTTGAAACACTCTGCACTTTGTGATTACATCTTTTGCTGGACGTGTGTTTGCGTGTTTGACAGAGCCGAGTGACTTGTTGAGGCAGCAGCTGTCGCTTGCAATAATCCCAATAACGTTCTACTAAATTAATTCTGAGTTGCAGCCCTCAAAGGAATGGAGCTCAATCGATGTGAAGGAGTGCGTGTTTAAAGTGTGTTAAAAACCAACCAACCACGTTATAATAACAGGGGTGCAGTGCATGCAGCGGTGTGTGGAGGGCTCGGCAGCCCTGTGAGTGGAGAGTCATGTCACCTGCTTTGTTGGAGCGTGGCGGGATGTACTGGAACCTGGCGCTCTCTGCCAGGATGCTGAGTTTACTGTGGCAGTGCTCGCAATTCAGCTCCTTGGTCTGACCATAGCAGACGTTCTGAGGGGGAAAACGAGAGGAGAGCGAATCAGAATGACCCTCTGCTTCTAGAACCTGTCAAAAAATATTTAGTCTTATTGCATTTCTATTACTACTTAAGTCATTCTGAATTAAATATAAATTTCATTCAGTGAGACATCAATAACTGTTTTGCTTCTTCGTTCTCTATTTCAGGTAATTACTAAATTTTCGGTTTAAAGTCTTTTCGTCGTTGACTATTTTACATATTCGAAAATTAATCAAACCGATGAAAGGAGTGCTACCTGCATGGGGCCGTCCTGCGAGCAGTGCAGACAGCCCGCAGTGAGCTCGCAGTCCTGCAGCACCAGGTCGGTGGGCGCGGCGTTGTGGAGGTCCAGGTAGCCCAGCACGTCGCTGTAGGCGTGGAGCAGGCTGGGCCTGAAGGTGGCGCCGATGCTCGCGCTGCACTTCTCACACTGGGCCGTGCACGGCAGGGTGACGCCCAGCGTCAGGTCCGCCGTCACTTTACAGCTGCACGCACACAGACACAGACACAGACACAGACACAGACACAGACACAGACACACACACACACACACACACACACACACACACACACACACACAGACAAATGTACAGACACACACACAAACATAAGGAAATTCATCACTAATTATCGATGCACGTAAACAATGCAATATGCATACAGGTAAAGAAAATATAAAAATATATATACAAAATGTTTATTACTCTTCAAAGACATATCGCAAATTACATTCCATAAATATATATATCCATTTTATAAGTATCCTTCCCAACACTGTATATAATACAGTGTTGGGAAGTTACTTATTATTTGTATACTGAATACATAACTCCGGTACATGTATTCCGTTACTCCCCAACACTATATACACACACACATACAAATCTGTGTATTCTTTGAACCTGTATTGTCACATTTTTCCTCGCCCTCTGCACACGTCTACATTTAGCGTCAGTGCAGTACAGTATAAATCAAGGCCTGGTCGTACCGGTTGCACTGCAGGCACACGGTGATCCGGCGGGCCAGCACCGTGGCCGTGTTGTCGCCCAGGCTCAGGCCCAGCAGCTTCACCTCCGTCCCCCTGCGGGGCTCGCTCAGCTTGATGTTCTCCACCAGACGGCTCGACTCCTCGTCCTCGTCCTCCTGTTCCTGTTCCTGTTCCTCCCCGTCCCGGCCCCAGCCCTGTGTCCGCTCCGCCTTCCCCCCGTGTGAACCGCCCTCCGCCCCGTCGTCCAGGTGGCCCAGCCCCCCGCCCTCCTCGTCCTCGTCGGGGTCCCCCGGGCCGGGCTCTTCACACAGCGTGGCCTGGAGCTCCTCGTAGCGGATGAACTGCAGCCCGGCGCGCTCCACGTCAATGTCTTTCTTTAGCTGTGGGACACACCGTTCAGACAACGGGAGAGGGCCACAGAGTCACACACTGGAGAACAACACAGAGAATAGAGCCGACGTGTGGGGGGCTGCAACGATCGGCCAATGGATCGGTAAGTTGTTTAACAGAAAATGTTTCAAATCAAATACAATTGATAACCGATTAAGCCTTTAATTAATTTACCCAATTAAAAATTACTCAATGCTTTAGGAATTCAAATTTTTGGTTCATGACTTATTATCAAATGAATACATTTATTTTTTTTGTGGTTTATCCGATTATATTAAACTAAGATATCACGTTGGAGCCGCAGAACTGGTGATTAAAGACCTTTTATAGACAACACGATGAATCACCCTCCCTGGAAGAACCACCACTCGACGAACCGAACAGGAACATAATGGTTGAGTGAAGCCTTAAATGTGTGTGCATCCAGGGGACGTAGCGGGCATCAGACGGCGGCCCTCACCTGCCGGGCTCCCTCGGTGAACAGCCGCTCCATGCTGCGGTCCAGCCAGCGCAGGTACGGCCGGAACAGCAGCTCCACCTTCCCCATCAGCTCGTTGGTCGCATGCTTGGCCTGCAGCCAGGCCTGGGACGCCTCCTGCACATGCCTGCGCCCCCAAACACAGCACGCTGGTCAAACAATGCGACTGTACCACCCTTTAGGTTTGGTTACTCAATGTAATTAATAGGAAATAGAAGCCTTTTAGAGTTAGTTTACCTGCCCATTACTGATGGAAGGCCCTGGTCTAGAGGTAGGTCTAGAGTGAATATCTGAAGAAGGAGTGCCAGGGTTATGGTTCACATTTGGAGTTGGTGTAATACAGTTGACTATAAGACCGTATTCAGGAATATGAGGAGATGTACGTGTCATTACCTCCAGGGGGTATTTTTCTGGAAAGCTGACCAATATAACAACTTCTTTAAGGTCAAATGGCTGTGGGTCAAAGCAACAGTCCAAGTAAGTATTCAATGCAATCATGCTGCTGTATAATATCATCAATTATATGAATACAAACATATACATTATTCTTTAAAGAGGTCCCTATTGGTCACAATTGATAGAGAAAGTGCAAAGTATACTTCGAATTACATGTATGTTAATAGCTTTTGATGAACAGGTACTGTTTGACTGAGCTTTACTTAACAATTACGATTAATATTGTCTTAAATGTGTCACAATTCATCCCGCGTTAAAACTGTGGCTCCTCCTGTAACGTTGATTGTGTGTTATAAATGTCGTCGGTTAGTGTTTTACCCAGTCAGGATCAGTAGCTTCTACAGTGGCTCTATAAAAGGTTACTTGGCCGTCACCTCGCTCCTGAACCATAAGCTGATGTTTGGGAAAACGCTTCATCATCTGCTTTATCTCTGTGTCGCGGAGCTCTTTGGTGACCTCCTCTGTAATGTCACCAAGCTTGACCTCCTGGAGATGGGTGACGGGAGGATCAGGCGTCGCTTTGGAGGGTCTGTGTTGAGCTTTAGGGGGTAACTGGTCATCCAGTGGGGGCATTGAGGGTGGATGCCAGAACCGGCATCTGTCTTCCATAGTACAGGAGCCGGAGAGAAAGTAGCGACATGTACGACGGGTAGGTCCTCCACCCCTGGCTACAGAGCCCACCTTGCGCTCCATAGGTGGCTTTGGCTTATTATGGTCCATCTCCCCTTCAGTGACCATCGATCTGTCAGGCTGGTTGGTAAAATACCCTTCCTCACACTCGTCTTGCTCCGTTCCCTGCTCTATCGTAGTAGTGTTCAGGTGAGAATCGCTCCTTTCGTGGACAAACCTGCACCTTTTGCCAAAGTTACAGCGTCTTCCCTGTGAGTAGAAGCGGCAAAGGGTCCGGGTCTGGGGACCGGAGGAGGTCTGTGGACCAGAGGAGGTCTCGGCTTCACTCTGGTTCTCCTTCTCGTCGCCTGCCATCGTTTCAAGGACTATACCTAAAGTATGATAAACAACCACAACTGAAGCATAAGCATAGGCAGATGATCTTATCGTACAAGTAATATTATGGGTTATGATAGTACATGTTCTATGACAGATCTTTGTTTACATCGATGTGATTGACAGTCCACTATTTGTAAACAACAGCCCTACCTCGGTTTAGTCCAGGATAGATGTCCCAAGTAAAGGCTTGATTCGAACGTAATGTGATACGAACGATATGTATTTCACACGTCTGGTCAAAGGTTTAGACGGCCAGTTTGATTAGCTTGAAATAAACCAGTAGGACTAAGTTGGTCGCCCCCTATAGTTTCGGAGTGCAACAACATGAAAAACAAAAAAAAATGCTTACAAACATAAAAATGTTTAAGGTTGTCATGTTCTCTATGTATAGACAGTGTAAGATAGGATGCTTTGTAATATAATTTAGCTTCCTTTGGGGGGTAATAACCCTTTTTTATAAATATGTGTTATATCTGTAATAGCAATAGATAGTTATATGACATAAGCAGAGAATACTTGTAATACAAACAGGGCAGGTTGACTTTTTAAACGTTAAAGGTTAAGGTTAAGGTTAAAGATGCTGTGGCACATTGCAATACATGTACTGAACACTCATATTGAACCAACAGGATGCGATCCATGCGGGCCAACCGCGCACTCTAGTGGTCAACCTGATGTACAGCACCTAGAAACAGTCGTGCTGAAAACGCAGTTCAGTCGGCGGTTGACATGTTGAAATAGGATCCCTTTGACTTTGCATTTAACGATCTATTGACACCCCGGTTTAAGAAATGGGCGCTTGTGGTATCACCTCATCGAAGACGGCCTTGGTCTTCCTTAACCTGATCTTTTGGGTGAGTAGGCCTATTAAACAGCTCGTATGATTTTGCACCACAGAGCAGCTGAACTTTGTTTACAACTGTAGTAGAGGCATGCTGAATGATGATTGTTATCAGGTAGAGCCTACATTTGCACGGCTTGTGTTTTAAAGTCAATTTATTAAAGTATTCCATCTGCTTGTTTCTACCTACCATTAATGGTTGGTTTCCATTTAATCAGTTTTTATTTTCCCCGTTGCTATTTCTTGGACATGACTAATTGAGCACCGTGTCGTCTCTCGTTCCAGGCGGCTGCTGGGGTTCTGTGCTATGCTGGAGCGTATGTCTTCATAACATATGATGACTATGATCACTTCTTCGAAGACGTGTATACCCTTATCCCGGCTGCGGTTATCATTGGCGTCGGGGCACTTCTGTTCATCATTGGCCTCATCGGATGCTACTCCACAGTCCGGGAGAGTCCCTGTGGACTGGCATCTGTAAGTAGTTAAATGAGACTTCGGGAGCAACCAGGTATATCATGTTTCCACTAAATTAGTGGCAGCTAAATTTGTAAAAGATTTTTTATTTTTTTGGAATTGTCTTTTAGGATGCCTTTATTTGAAACCTTCTAAACCTTTTGGAATGTGTGTGCGTGTGTGTATTTTTTTTTTATATTGTAAAACTATTTATGGTTTGAATATCACATTATGATTATGTGTTTTGTCCTACAAACAGTCTGTATTGTGTCTTACTATCGACAGTTTGTCTTCATCCTGTTGCTGGTGTTCATGATAGAAGTGGCCGTTGTGGTTCTTGGATATGTTTACAGAGCAAAGGTGTGTATCTCAAGTCTATAATCAGTTACTCGCTGAGAATCAGTTACTATAGTTGGGCTTGTCTTAAATTTTCAAACAATAAATATAAAATGCCATTGTACCACCAAAGCTAAGTGAATATGTTTCTTTCTGTTAAGTATTAGGCATATGTTTATGTTTGTCAAACCTATTTACACACAAATAATGTTGGTTTCCAGGTTGAAGAACGTGTGAACAGTTCAATCCAGGGTGTGTACGATGAATACAATGGAACCAACAGTGATGCTGCTAGCCGTGCTATCGACTACGTGCAGAGACAGGTGACAACACTCACTCGCTCTGAACAAATTTACATTATCATTATTATAAGGTTGGAGACGTTCTCGGGGAACCAAGCTTTATTTCTTTCTGTAGCTCAAGTGTTGTGGGATCCACAACTACTCTGATTGGACACACACTCCGTGGTTTGAGGGTTCCAAGAATAACAGTGTACCGATCAGCTGCTGCAGACCGGATCTTGAAACCTGCACAGGGTCCCTGACCCGCACCGAGGACCTGTTCCAAGAGGTAAGGGCCCTTCAACCCTACTGCTGTGCCACACGTCAGGTCTGTCGTAGAGCCACTAGTGTTGTTGGCTGTCATTGAGTCTTATCATAACGTCATTAACTAGAGATGATTTATCGTGAAAGAAAGTTTTTGTCGTTTCTAATGATTAAAATGATGATGGGAGGGTATAGCCTGACATTGCCAGACCAATTTGAAAATGTGTATTTGTCTGAGAATTCTGGTGATAAATGCTCCATCCCTTAATGATTGACTTTACTTGCTGATTGTAGTCCTGAGACCTCTGTAGCTGGGATGTGATATTTGTTTGGTTGGTGACTGTGTGCCTACAGGGCTGTGAAGCTCTGGTTGTGAAGAAGCTGAAAGAGATCATGATGTATGTCATCCTGGCAGCAGTGACGTTTGCTACAATTCAGGTAAGGCGGTTTTGAAAAGCTTGGATTAATGGGTGTTGGAGAAGTTGTGTGTGAACTAAAAAACCTCAGAAGCCACACAGATGGAAAGCTTGGCTGCATGACCTGTGGTCTGCTTGCCCAGCCCTTTTCTTCTAAGGGTCATACATTATTGGCAGACTACATCGGTTGATATAAGAGTTCTCTTCATGTATAGGTTGTATAGGCTCTTATAAACATCTGCCTGTACTGACCGGCAGACACAAGCTGTATACGTTCTAAAAAGAGACGTCCATTTTGAAATGACATGACATCATTCTAATTAGTTTCTCCTCATCCTGCTATCATCTCAGTTTATTCCATCCTGTGATTGGAATAATCATTCATGACTTTGCTGCATTTTTTTGTATGTAAGTTGAGTGTCTAGTTTCATTGAGGCATCTTTACAAGTTAACTATACATATGGATTGGTTCAACTATGTAATTAGAATTCAACAAAACAGAAAACTTGTGATGTGATTTGTGTCTGTCTTTTACAGATGCTGGGCATTCTGTGTGCTTGTGCCGTTCTGTGTCAAAGAAGGCCTGCATCGAACTATGACCGTCTCATCACCGGAGAAACATATGGGTGAAGAAGTTGTACATACACTTACAAACACACTCCTTTTAACATGCAAATAGAGTTGGTTTCTGTCTAGAATTGTATTCTCCAACAACCAAAGGGGAGAACCATTCTTTTTTTTTGGCCTCTTAAAGTGTAAAGTGTGGATCATTCAGTCTCACTGACGGTGAGTGAGGTGTTAATTTCTAGGTAAGACTAGTCTTAACTAATCATTTAGTTTGAACAAATTATTTTGAAATTGTGGTTTCCGTTGTTGCTTCAACATGTCTCAAAGAACACTATTGTATCAATATATCTCCATAGAGGGCATACAAGTATAGTATTTTGTCCATATAGTTTGTTTCATCAGCCTTCCAATAAAAGCTGTAGAATTTAATTTCCTGACTTGTAGCGTTTGAAAACACAAGAATGTAAATAAAATGTAGGAAAGTCTCTGTGTGTAAAACGCTTACCAGCAACACAACCACACTTCACAATGGTAACCATTGAACGCTCAACGTGTGTGCGTGTGTCTGTGTGTGCGTGTTCATGTGCAACTCTCTGCCTGTCTTGATGGACTCATCAATGGGGAACCCCTTAGGAAAGCCTCAAACTGATTTTATTTGTACGCCATACATATTGTTAACAGAGATACATTTTGGCACAATGACAAAACCAAGCTTTGCGCTCAAAAAGATAATATTAGACGGTTAAAACCCGACTTGCCATGATATGGTCATTGTCAACAACATACATCAGCAGACCTGCAAGAGGATACAGCAATGTAAAGCATAATAATACCAATATCTATAACACAAATAAATAACTTTTTCTTATACTTGGATAACCAGAACGCACAGATAAAGCAGACACATCATGATAATATTGAGTCAGTAAAGATTAAAAAAGGGAAAGCATATTTAAAGCACACACACCACAACATTGTGAAATGTAACGTTTCCTTTTTCCAATAAAAAGTCGATAACGGCCTCACTTCCCCTTCAGAGACCATGGCCCTTCGTGAATAAAGCAAGTTGAGTTGACCTCATTCCTGGGTGAGATAAGACCCTGGAACCAGTCCAGAGCGGCCGTTCCTCTCCGCTGTCCACCAGCCGTCGTCGCCCTGTTCGATCACCACCACCACATCCCCGGCCGCCATCGACAGCTCGTCTTCCCCCTGAGTAAAGAACACAGACCAATATTTGAACGGTCGGCTCCAGGCCCATCTAGGATGTGTGGGTTTTGCCGCCGGGAGCGTGGAGCCAGGCTCACCTGAGCCACGTAGTCGTACAGAGCCTTGAACTGCTCGCTGAACTCTCCGCTCAACTCCCCGCTCAACTCTGCGCTCGTCGGCTCTTTTGGAAATCCTGGAATCGAGGCATATACACCTTCTGCATCTTCTGAAGATATTCAGAATGAGACGTTGGTTAGCTTGAGGAACATGGGTGCTCGCTAAAAACGTTTGAATACAATCAGAATGACCTCACTAGCTACGACATGATAATACTCCATCTTATTAAGATGGAGATGTACACCAGTGGCCTACTTCTAGTGGTTTCCAATGACTTTACACATACCTTTAGACTGCGTCACTGGCTCAATGCCGTTTGTTTTCGGGGAACACAGAGCGCTCCCTTGCAGTAGAGTTGTGAACCTAGAAATTACAAAAAGGAACGAGTAAGACATTTTAAAGGTCCCATGACATGCTATTTTATGTATTCTTTAATATAGGTATTAGTGGGCAACTAACACAGTATTCAAAGACTTACAGCCACTCCGAGCCAGTCGCACATTGAGCTTCCCCCAAATACGCTGTTTTGGTGTCTGTAGCTATAATGCAAATGAGGAGGAGCGAGGCGGGTCAAGGAGGAGGGTGGGGGTGTGGCCCTGAGCAGCTTGCAGCCACGGTACCATGCGCTCTGTTTACAGTGGATGTATTGCAATGGCGAGGCGCACACAGCCTTTAGCCGTGTTCTGTAAATATTCTAGAACACACGGGAGTCCTGGAGCTTTATACCTAAATATTATCATATAGCCTACATAGATATCTTATCATATAATACATATTATCACGGCCAAAAGCTGTCTGAGCCGATATTATGAATCTCAAATGACCGCGTTGGGTTCTCCGACGTTCCTGGTTCTTCCACGTCCACATCAATGTGAAGTAGACTGAACCGCGACAAGGAGGAGAAAGGGATTGTTGCCGGGCAGCGCTTAGGCACCTCCGCCTCCGGCGGTGGTCCCTCAGCGGGGCTCAAGCGGGAGACATTCGCCGCCAACAATCCCTTTCTCCTCCATGTCGTGGTTCATGTTCTTGAGGGAGTCAAAGCTAAAGTTCCTTCCCCCCAATTCATTCTCAACCTTGGCTGAGATAACCCCCACTACGAGTCTCGTTGTAGAAATACCGGAGACGAGAGTCCGACGTGTTATGCGCCATAACACTAAAAGCAGAACAGTTATCCAAATAACAAGGAAGTGTACAACACTTGCGTTACAGTCCTGGAGCTCTATATCTAAATAATATCATATAATCCATAGATATCTATATCATATAATACATATTATCACGGCCAAAAGCTGTGTGCGCCTCCAGACGATATTATGAATCACAAACAACTTTGTCGGGTTCTGCGACGTCTTTCACATCAATCTAAAGTAGACTGAACCGCGCGCTGCCTGCTGCCGGCTGCCCGCTGCCGGGCGATGGTGCCTCGCGGCAACCGGCGGCATGTCGCAGTTCATGTACTTCAGTGAATCAAAGCCAAAGTTCCTTTCCCCCAATTCCTTCTCAACCATGGCTCAGATAACCCCCACTGTCTCGTTGTGGAAATACAAAAGACGTCAAAGAACCTACAAGAAACATTTGCGTTACAGTGAGTGTATTCACACACACACACATGTGGCGCTCGCACGGTCGTGTCTCATTGGCGGGCCAACGTCTCTGGGCGGGCCAGGCAGAGTAAGGGGAGGAGCTTAGATGCTTTATGACGACATAAATAAAGACATTCCAAATCAGCGAGCTTGAGCCTCCGTTTTTTCAAAGGCGAGCAGAACAGCTAGTGCTCGTTTTACACCAAACGTAAGTTTTAGCCACTGGGTGACCATAGGCAGGCTAGGGGAACTCATATTTATGTTAGAAAACCTCATAAAGTGAGATTTTTATGCCATGGGACCTTTAAGTGGTAATAATTGAGAAGATCTTCATGTATATAAATGGAATTATAAATGGAAAATGGAAATATATTTGAGCTGGCCACTTTCAAGTAATTTAAAACCATTAAATGGGCTTCTTACCTTTTCATGACGCCAACAAAGCCAGCAGGATCGCCGTTGTCTGCTGTTTGCCTTTCGTAGTAATTCTCAAATTGGATTGGGGCTGGGAATATGACCAAAAAAATGCATTTTCAGAGGCTAATTCGTTATTTAATGTTTTTGTAACTTTAGTTCTAGGATTGAAGGTGTGGCTTACATGGAATACAAAGTATGTTGATTGATTCATATGGGGAATATGCCTTACCAGGTGGATTTGGCCCTGTGCGTTTCATGTCCATAAAGCAGTCGTTGTCTTCAACGATGGCACACTTTTCCAGTGTGATCCTCAAATCCTCGTAACACTAAAGAGCCATTTTAGAAACGTATGTGTGAAATAGTATGTTTCCAACGATAACTATAGTGCAACATGTTGGATAATAGGGTTAGATTTAGGGTTAAATTAAATGTATTATAATAGGATTTCATGCACAGTCACTGGGCCCACCTCATCATCTTTGACGCATTGCAAGGACAGTTGATTGCTGTGAATCCAGAAGGCATTCCTTACAAAGGTGATGCGCTCCTCTTCCATCTGCTGGAAAGCCTGTAACGCAGACCTTGATTAATGAAATGTCTTCAATTCAACTTTTAGAACATAATGACAGTTTAGGGCTCTACGGTGAAAATTTCCCTTCCTGACATCCAGTATTCAAAAGCAGTCCCTCCACAGGTGGACTTTCGCAAGATGTCCTTTCATTTTCATTGTGACGTCCCCTGTCTAACTTGTTGCCCTTAATGCCACAGTCACATTCATTGGATGTAGGTGGGGTTGATGAATGGGTTAGTGATGTACAGATGACAAACCACATTTCCACTCTGGTTAATTGTGTGGAACGAGAGTGGAAGTGGGTTCATTCTTTTTTATGTAGACTTTCGAACTTGTGTGTCTTCTCTACAAAAGTGAAATACATAAATCATGAATCAAATCGATGTTTTAACCCTCTGCATAGGAATAGGAAGGCGGGAAGGCTATAGTTAATTAGTCCTAGGATTGCGTTGCTAATTTTGTTGTTAATTTAAGATAAAGGTTATGGTAAAGTTGTTGTTTTTTTACTTACAAGAATAAGTACAAAGCTTAAAGGTCACATTAGTGAGGATGGTGTAAGCAAGGCAGTCTACCTCACACGTAGTCACATGTGTCAATTCCCATTCTTGACGAATCTTGTCAAGCTGTTCGATGTTTGAAACGTATTGTTTCTCTAAACAAAAGAATATGCATTAGTTCCTCTTCGTGGGGTCAATTGATGTGATAATAATGAATTCCATTGCTCATTATGTTATATCTATCAGACTTCCTCACCAGCTTCTTCTGCCACTTCCCTGCACTGCTTTGATTTGTTCTGTAGCTGAAGGAAAATAAAAGTATGTTCAAGTTACTTTAAAGCTTTGAATATTCAGTAGAAGGCAACATCAGACTATCATTCATTAAAGTTGCAATGTGTAGCAATTCAACTAGCTTGTAGCTTAAAATGACCTGGACATACAATATCTAGTCAATGTCAATCGATAGGGACTTCTATAATGTTATCAATAAAACCACAACCTATATGGCAAAATCTAAAAATAAAATTGACCTTGATTTACGAGAATCTTACTCGGTGTTAAAACTATATTTTAATACCTGGGAATCACTCTTGTGATCGACAATCATGATTCCCAATATAAACTTTAGTTGGTGTAGGCCTACAGTAGGGTTTTCAATGTACCTTTTCTGTCTGTTTGGGTGTGGCTGTGGCTGCAGCAGCATTGCCAATCTTGACAGCCGCCTGCTCGGCCTCGTCAGCCTCTTTGCATCGCTGCTCATAGGATTTTTTGGACTGAAAATGTAATCTAACTTTATTAAACACAAACAAGAAATGAAAAAGAAGAAAAAAAAGCCCCTGTAGGCTGCCGCCAGTTCTGCATTGACCAAAACAAGAGCATCTCTTCCTGCATGACTGAGTTATCGTGTCACCGGCTTCCTGTACAGTCAGCATGAGGTCTACCGTGTGTTTTGAATGGTTGTAGTGGTAGATGATATAAAGATGGTTAGACCCAAATGAAAAGATCCATCAGTAAAAAGCTGAACTTACCTCCATTGTTTTTTTAAACAGGCATACTTTTGTTTTCTGGACCTTGTCCATGAGTAATTCCAACTGGAGAAGTAAAAATAAATACTTGATGTATCAGCACAAATAGGCTATTTGTCTAATGTAACATTAATTTATGTGTAATAATTACATTTCATACTTGATCAAATAACCCAAGAAGGTCCAAACTTAAATGCAGTACAAATGCCTAAACGAATGAACAAGTAGTATACTTTGATTCAAGTCACCTTCTTCTTCTGCTCTTTCTGCTGCTCTCTGTGTGTCTCCATGCTCTTCGCCTCCTCCTTCAGCATCCCAGAGAGGTGGAGGTGAAAGAGACCAATCCTCTCAATTTCTAAAAAACAGAAACACAGGCTTTTAAATTAAACAAATGAAAACGCTGAACAAAGAATGACAAGAAGAAAACAATAAAAGATATTTGATCATCCGTGTACATACGTGTTTTCACTTCATCAAAGGATTTTCTTAAGGTGCTGTTTGAAAAATAATAACGATTTTGAAAGGTTAATTAATTGAAATATAAAAAAAATCATAATAAGATTATGTTGAGTATCATTAAGGGCTGGCCTAATACTATTTAACATATTTCTATTTACTTGATTTCATAAATGCCTCCAGTTTTCCTCGCGATAGTGACCAATTCCTTTCCATATTTCTCTTCTGCGGATGCCCTATGTAGAATACACATTTTCATTGAATTAGAGTACATTAATACTGTTATATATTTATTGTAATTGTGTAATTAAAGCCTTCTACAAATGACATACCTCATCTTCAGCAGTTCTTCAACGTCCTTGCATGTCCGTCGGCCATCACAAAGTCTCTGAATTATGGCTTCATATCCCATGTTGCTGATGAAGTCCACTCCCTAGAATTGTCCAATATGATAATTGTATCAACAGGCTGCATTATTGGTCCGGCAGTAGCTCAGGAGGTAGAGCGGGTTGGCTGGTAACTTGCTGGTTCGATCCCCGGTTAGCTGAGTGTCGAGGTGTCCTTGACAAGGTACCTAACCCTGACTGATGTCGTGATGTCTGCTGCTGGATCGACAATTGGGCCGGTCCAGCAACTCCCAACGGCTAGCCGTTATAAGGAGCATATAAACTAACTAACTATTATACACCCAAACATACAGGACATACCAATGTCGGCAGGGCTTTCAAACGGCTATATGTGTCTACATGTAATGTTTATGTGTCTCTCCTGTATATATAGCCTATTATATATATATATAGCAGTTTAGTTATAGATGTTTTAGTGTGTGCACTTTAATTGAAAGGATCGAGGATCTTGAGCAAAATCAGTTACGTTACAACATCAAATGATACAAGCCCCAGGAGTTGGTCAATAGTAATCTTAACCAAAGTCAATATCAGTCGTTTAGATGCATAATTTAAAGTGTGCTATAGTATAGATAAAGGATTTATGTAAAGTATAATGAAAACATTTGAATGTTGAACAGGATGCACATATGAAAGAGGGGGGGTTTATAGGTACCAAAAATTAAGTAAGCTGTCTTTTTTTCAAAGGCTGCAATGGAATAATTGTGCTTGTGTTGCATGCAAATCCATTAGTTTTCAGTTACTTTTTTCCATCTATTGTGTTTGCCCTCAAATTGTAGTGTATCAGTTGGATTTATCTACCTACATTTCATTTATCTATTTACAATTTATGAAAAACTCAAAATAATAAATCATATGAAAACCACTTAATGCGCCTTAGTTTGTAGTTAAAACAAAACTTAGTTAAAACATTCGTTCACAAAGAGGACACCTTGAGGATGTTCGAGTCATGAGTTACAGCATAGCGAAGAGGAAGTGAACACACAATATTTCATTACGCATTGTTTTAATTCATGTACACATACACAACCTTACTGAAACAGTAACATAAATAGCTACTTAATGCATTAGTTAATTAGGTTTAATAACATAATTGGCCCACTTACCCAAAAGACATCTTTGAATTGTAAAGCCATTTTAACAGCCGGTAGATAATAGTCCCTTTGAACGGTCCCTCAGTCGAGTTCACTATGCAAAGCTTGCCTTCCAAAAAGATTTGACGGGCCATGCATATCAGGGTTGATATGAACTGAAACTCTTTGTGACACATTCAGGAAACAAGCCTTGACACTCACCAGTGCCTCGGTCGTTTGAATGAGGAAGAGCTGCATTGCACATCCCACCAAAGCACATCCAGAGTGAACACAAAGATTTCTTTCTTCTACTGGTTAGTTAATAACTGCAAATAAGGTGAGGGGATAACTTCTGAATAATAACTGCAATACAGCAGTACCTCAGATATCCATTGCTCATATAGTGTTAATTAATTCATTTCTTAAAAAAATAAGATATGTAAGAGATTTCTTTTTGGAATAATACAAAATAGAAGCCAGATTTAGAGTTTGTGCACACATGAACATTAATAGCGAAGTTATAATTCGTCGTGTGACGTGATCAGTTGGCGACCGTAGTCTGTCACTTCACTGTTCATGAATGACTCTTGATTTTTCAGGACCTCTGCCTCTGAGATTTTCCCATCTCCATCATGATCCATTTCCTTGACTAGATGAAGAGCCTGTTGACCACAGAGCAGTAACATAATCAAATTAACATGAAAATACACCACCACTTTCAGCCCCTGAGCATTGACGTACGCATCAGTCCCATCGCGGCTAGAACTCACTGAGCTTGTACTTGTAAAGTATGAACTTTATTGGTTTATTCTTGCTTTGGGGTATCTTCCATTTTACACCCTGCTCATCTATATTAAGACTACTAAATATCGGTTTCTCACCTCTTCCCTTGCTGACCCGTAACTATTGGGAGCCACCCAGCGAAGCTGCTCTTGGGGGTTCAGTTTGCCGTCTTTATCCTGGTCGTAGAGCTCTTTAAAACGCACAGTTTCCTCCACCTCCCAATGAGATGGAGTGCTATCTCCTTGGAAAACAGAAATACAAGCAACAATTCAGCATGAGGGGAAAATGGTTGACACACACTTGACAACATGAATCAACATGAATACGTGTTAGCCGTATTTGACGCACGCACGCACGCACGCACACGCACACACACACACCATTGCCACGGACATCCCCAATAAACTCTGTTAGACTGATGAATCCATCACCGTCCCGGTCATATTCGCTCAACACATCCTCAATGGTGAAGTCCTGTATTGCAGACATAGTTATTATTAGGTTCATGCAATGCTGGAAATCATAAAAGGAAGGAAGTAATGTGCAATTGTAGAAGTAAACATTCAAGAGTGTTGAGGCAGAGACACTTACGGCCATATGATCCACCTCAGAGGGGTGCGTGAAGGCGAGAAACTCTGGCAGATTAAGCCCTGCTGTGTCGTCCACATCAGCGAAATCAAAGCGCCTTTTCTCCTTCAAGCTCAGCTATGTTGTATGGAGACAAATCCATGTAGGTCAGTGTGATAACCCACACAACGTGACAGGTCCCGTTTGTGTTTCAGCACTACGACATAAGAGTGTGCAGCCATTACATATCTGATGGACTCTTGTTCAGGGTCGTTCAAAACCGCAGCATCGTCGAGGGTGATGAGCCCTTGTTGCGTGTTGTACTCCTCCCAAGACACCACGCCGTCTGCGTTCGGGTCGAACTTAGGGAAGCGCTCCTCCACATCTTCCAGTGCATATTTTCTGTAGACCTGCTGGATCCACAGAGCCAGCTCCTCTGTGGTTCAGAGTGAGATCGTGCATGATTATGGTTGTCAGATGAGCACACTGCCACACAATGTAGAGTAGTGAAGTGGTCATTCTCGTGGTGAACAAACAAACTCAAACGTGCGCTTACCTGTTGATAACATTTTATCAGAGTTGATATCAATCTTTTTGACTATCTCAATTATTTTCTCCCTCTGCTGCGATGGGTCCATTTGACCCGTTTCTTTGGTGTTCTAGAAATCAACGAAAAAAGGTTGAGGACATGATGACGGGATGATTAATCGGGAGCAAAAACAGAAAACAAGGACTGTGGTGGAGATGTTAAACAACCTGATTGCCAAGAAGCACATTAACATCATGTCCAGGGTTGTGCTGTTGATCAATATAGTGATTATCTTCAAGGCCGGCTCCAAAGGCAAAGTTTATTGCGAGCAACGCTATCAGGGCTGAAAGTGTCATCTGCGGAAGAACACAAAAAGTATGTTAATGCATGTATGTTGTGTGTATTATATTACACAGGTATAACTCAAGAATTGAAAGATGTGCAAGATGTATTGTTAGGTTGGACTAGGTGTGTATGCTGAGGGCGTTTGAAACTCTTAAAGGAAAGCAATCAGGGGAAATATGTCATAAATGAAATGTGGCGAGTGACAGTGACAGTGATGGTAATCTCAACTGGGCAACACCGTTGTTACAAGGTTTCAAAAACCGTTGAGATAACGTGTTAAACAATGCATCTCACGGGTTAAGCTCAATGTAAAGCTGACAGTAGGCCTGTGTGTTAGTCTACTGTGTTTGGGAGATAGTGGACGGCGGACAACAATTCAACCCATGTATCGACGATAGCAGGGGAAAAAAAGAGGGATGCATCATGAAGAATAAAAACATACGTATTATTATCAAACCACATACTCATAACATAGCATTCCGCTTTTACCTTGAAAAACCCTTTTCCGAATCTCCAAACATCATGCAGACGAACAGCGAACTACATTACGCGCCTCTTTACGGTTGCCATGGTAGATACTTTGAATCCCGCCCTACGAACAAGCCCAACACCCTTTGACCCACACATAACTCCACATGATTGGTCAGTATACACAATTGTCCTCTTGTCCGCATTGTTATTGGACAACCGCCGTGCCTATCACACACGTGACACCGGAACACTTCCGTAGTTTTTTGGGAGGTTGTTGTGCTGTCATCGCTAGGCTATGTTTCTCCATCAACTTTAGACGAGACGACCCGCTTCGTTATTAATTCACGATCTTTCCCGCTGAGCATTAAAACTATCCTGCTTCCATGTCCAAAGATAGCCGACATGATGGGCGAAGACGTAGCGCTGGTCAGCACCGTCTCGGTCCAAGAATAAGCCAAGGCGGGGATGGACGAGACAGATCTGGTAGCAATAGCTCAGGCTCCTCTCACGGAGGAGGCAAGAGCAAGAACACACCCATAGTAGCTCTGAAGGTAAGTTTAATAGTGAGCACGCATGTATGTTTTGAAGCAACACATTACATTCCAAACACAATGAATTAACGTCATTCCAGTGCAACTGTGCGTTGCCATGCGAACTTCTGCCCAGCTGGGTAACACACGTTGAAGGGTCCTCATAAGTTCAAAGAACATTTCTTGCCTTAGGTCAGGGCAGGCCATGTTCATTGGTATAGCTCTCTTTCGTAGGCTAGTGGGTCAAAGGGGGGTGGATGAAGGTTGACCGTGGGACTCATCCATCTTTGCTTTGGTTGACCCCCCCCCCTGATTCCACACATAGTCATCTTGCTCCTCATATAGATACTCTTTTTATCTTTATGTGACGTTGATATATTGACTTTGTATGCTGTACGAACCACCCCTCCCTGCTATTGTGTGTTGTCTTGTTTGGATCACTAAACTTCATTTAACCTCAGTGTTTTCCCCTGTAGTCTTTTTCTTTGTCCCCAAGTGGTATGTGACTCATCAGACGTCATGTCCTATCAGATGTAGGGCATTGGTCTGTGGTTGCAGTACAAGGCTTGCATTAGTACACTCATTGTGCCTGTAGCTACTCTGCTATAATGGGCAACACAGGCAGAGTAGCAGACTGATTTGTAACACATGGCTGAGCTGGAGGAAAGGCAGGCAAGGGAGGGGAGAAAGAGGGGGGGGGGGGGAGCATGTACAGGGGGCTGTGATGCAGGGCAGGCAGAGAAGACTGTAGAGCTGTAAACACGGAGGACTGTATGCAGAGCAGAGGAGCAGGCAGACCGACAGCAGCGGTCATACGGACAGCGGCAACCAGCAACCCACCGGCTCAAAGGGATGGCTGCCCCAAACTCAGCAGAGTGCTGAGTGCTCAGCCATGATCACAGACAGACAGCTACTGACACTGCGGGGGGGGGGGGGGCAGTGGAGGGGTTGAAACAGCTGGTCAGGTTGCTATAGCAGCGTTTGGCTACACAGTGGCGCACTATTTTGGTCTTGCAAGTAAGATGACGGCGGCACCTTGCACTGTTGGCGGCTATTCCAGGCGGAGGACAGGTTGGTGAAGTGCACCGTTAAGTATGTCAGGGCTGGATAAAGAAGAGGAGCCTGCCTACAGACTCTGCTTCTTTTCAGTATGTACACTTCCGTCTTTCCCTTTCCCTTTCTATGTTGCTGCTCGCCCCCTCCTAACAGGCTGTCTTTCACTCATCTGTGTTGGTGTGCGTGTCTGTCTATTGACCATTTGAAGAGGAAACCCTACACCTGCTCTTTCCCCCCCTCAAAGGCACAATCCAAAACTCGTCTGTCTGCATGTTGAAACACTTGACAGGCCAGGATGCTCCTCCTGTGTGATTTCCACATTTGGAAGAGGAATGATTACCACAAGGGACACACACTTATTTTTCTCAATCACTGCTTAGCTGACAGGCATGTTGTTTGCAGCTGATTTAACTGGATCAAAGATTTCCCTCTGTAAACTTTGCATGATGATATCAGTCATCTTGGGTGTTTTCTGCTCATTAATTGTATGTGTTAATTACTATTTTCAATGTTCCTTCATCTCTGTACTGAGCTAGGCTACTCTACTTTAGATTTTCTATCTCCTCAAAAGTAGGTCAGCTGTGTATCTCTCCTGGGGACATCAAATAAACCTGGTAGCAGCCTGGGCAGTGCCATGACTGCACGCTTCTTTTACACATTTGAAAACCTTTAATGTACCCAAGACATATTATTCCCCTGACATGAATTCAAATGTTACCATATTTGGTTAACAGATGAAGATGAATTATCCAAAGCAGCCCCATAGTGTCTTGGATGGTGCATGAGATGAGACATATTCATCTCTTGGAAATTAATAAATTTGAATGTTACCATATTGGGTTAACAGTTGAAGACAAATTATCAAAAGCAGCCCCATAGTGTGTTGAATGGTGCATGAAACAACTCCACTGCCAAGATGCGCTTTTCAGACTTTGCTTTGGAATGAAAGGGCTGAAAAGGAGAGAAGTGCTGCAGTGTTCTTGTTTGAATAGCCGTGCTTTTGAGAAGAAAAGGTCCTCCTTCCTCCATGATTCACTTGCTATGAATTCAAAGACACTCAAGTATTTTCCTGAGGTTAGGCTATGTTAATCTTTTAATTTATACAGTCACGTCAACTTAATGCCTGGCTATTCATCTCTTGGTTTAAAGGTTCATTAGCAAGTATATAAATAAATGTCTTGAATTATTCTACTTTGCAAACCAAGAATCAGAGCATCAGAGTCCTGAGCTGGATATACTTTCCAAATGAAAATCTCTAATTGTTTGACGGCGATATGTCCTTTAATAAGCCTCATAATCAGTTAGATGTTGGAACATGTTTATTCATTAAAATAAAAATTAAAATAAATGTTCCAGGGCAAATCTGCTGGAAATTTGCCCTCAGAGAGCTCCCAGGGTGCTGTGTGATGTGGCAGTACAGCGATTTGCATCCCTGAGAGAAACAGCGAGAAAGCAGAGGGTGCACAGAATGAAAAGATTGGTTGTTTCACTGTTGCATAACATGCCACTGAATAGAGCTACATGTTATACACATATTACAAACCTTATTTATAGTAAAGGCTGACTTTTTCTCAATCAAATAATTTGATAGCCCAGGTTTGAGAGTTAAAGAACGAAGCATGTGGCTCACAGGATCCTACACTGTTGTGTCGTGTTCACGGATTACAGTAGAGTTCACTGGCGCATACTTGATGCACGGCCGGTCAGGCGTGATGCTGCACACTAGGTTGACAAGCCCTACTTCCTTCCTTCTTGCTCTTCCTAGGCCTATGCACTACTTTTCTAAATAGATCTTTTCCTTTGGGAATAATTTCAAGTGTGCATAATGCTTAAGGAAGCACTGTGATTGGTTAGGGGATCATTAGACAACACCATGATTTGCCTGGCGTGCAGTTGGTGCAGGGTACTTAGCCTGGGAGTCATCAATGTCCTACAGTCTACCTGTAGGCATCCTTTAGCAAGATGCATAACTCCTACTGGTTCCCTAATTATTCACAGCGCGTTGCTCTGGGTTAAAGCGGCCGCTAAACGACTCCATTGTTATTTGTAAAAACCTTGCGTCTCCCAGTTGGGTTCCTGCTTTCCGGAGCGGGCTATTGGCTGACGTGATTATGCCTGATGAAAGCCCCTTAAAGTGCTCGCTCTGCCCCCCCACGCAGGCGTCCTTCCAGCGGTCCAACAGCCATGACAAGGTGAGGAAGATCGTGGCGGAGGAGGGCCGTGCCGCCCGCAACCTCATCGCCTGGAGCGTCCCCCTGGAGAGCAAGGAGGAGGAAGGTACGACTATCGAGACTTATCCCTGTTTTTTGTACCCATGAACACACCGTTCAACCGATCCATTCTGTCAAGAAAACCACATGCAGGACCAGTAGGGTCTCTGTGTTATGTCAATAGGCCGGTCTTGGAAACGGCAGCAATGTAACTGGTTTTCAGTACAACTTATATGCACTTCTGCTTGCGGATGGGCTATTTCTATATTCTCTCGATCGATGGGCAAATTTTAACATTAGTGAAGTTGCAAAAGTCATATGGCCAATAAAGGTACAACGAAAGCCGGATGGGAGTGTTCTCTTTATTTGTCTTTATTACAGAGAGAGATCGTTTGTTACTAAGGCATGCTGTTTTCTGGTTATTTTCTATTTCGTTGCGTGAGGCTGATGTTGTGGATTGGATTCCATTCGAGGACACAAATATACAAATGTATAATTGATTTAAATGTTATGATGTATTCGTAGAAAAGTCTCCCGTACAATTATTTGAATGAAGCCCTGAGGATATCATGGCTAAAAGGAGAATGTATTTGGTCTCTGTAAAATGTGTTTGTGTGTGTTCCCATTGATGTTTGGGTCACTTCTTCAATGGGCTATGCGCTATCTTTGGTAAACACATCCCGAATTGTGACATGGATTATTCTGATGCAATCTCCGGACCACCATATTTGTTCCTTATTTAGTTGTAATAGTGTCTTCTCTCCTTCATTCACTAGCAAAGTCCAAAAACAACTCCAGCGGCAATGCAAGAGCTCAGCGAATCAACTCTGGACTAAACCGAAATAAGAAACAGGTGGCTGCTCTATGTTTTCTTCAATGTCTCTGTTTTCTCAATATCATACTTTTTCCCAAAAGAACGCAAAAGGGTGTCAATGAGTAAACCTAACACTAAGTGGCGCCATACACCTAAAAACATCCAGCCTCGAACACATTTGCATTGGCTATTCACATTTCAACCATAATAAGGCTTAATGTTCCAGCGGTAACCCCAGTTCCCCTGTTTATGTTCGGGGTCCACGCAGCATGCCGGCGTGGACGGCAAAGTCACGGTGGGCCTTTTGCTGGACAAGATGGCGGAGAAGAGCCCTACCAAAGCCCGGCAGCCACGCAAGGTGGACCTGCGGGCACGCTACTGGGCCTTCCTGTTCGACAACCTGAGGCGCGCCGTGGACGAGATCTACGTCACGTGTGAATCGGACCAGAGTGTGGTCGAATGCAAGGTCGGTCTCTTTATTTCTATGAAAAAAAGTTGGGGGCTGGAATTAAAGCGATTGAAGTCACCATATGTATACAGAAGGTGACATTCAAGTTATCTGAAGGGGCTTTACCATTACTGGCCACTGGATGGAGGCACTGCCACTGGTCTCATAACCCAGCCCTCTCCTCCCCTTGCATTCCTCTTGATTTCTGCTTTATGTCAGAGGGGCTCACTCGAAGCTCACTGGCAAGAGATTTATGAAATGGCCCTCGTTTAGCCTGTCCAAAGGGATTGAAACAATGTGATTTCATATTCGTTGCATTTGTTTTAGGGCGTTCACTGGTGTGTGTGTGTGTGTGTGTGTGTGTGTGTGTGTGTGTGTGTGTGTGTGTGTGTGTGTGTGTGTGTGTGTGTGTGTGTGTGTGTGTGTGTGTGTGTGTGTGTGTGTGTGTGTGACATGAATTATGAATTTGGATGTATCCCCAATATCCTATGCTTCGCAGTAGTTGCATAAAATGAGCCAACCATCAACACTCGCTGTGAATTCCTCGTCTTCTTCTTTGCATTATATGCCATCATTGTGAATTCTCCAGATAATGATTATCAGACATTCAACAATTGTTTGGCGTGGGAGCTGGCAGGGTCAAATTTGGTTAATGTACGGTCCAAG
This sequence comes from Gadus chalcogrammus, assembly GCF_026213295.1. NCBI lineage: Eukaryota > Metazoa > Chordata > Actinopteri > Gadiformes > Gadidae > Gadus > Gadus chalcogrammus. The sequence goes on from NC_079420.1 coordinate 20,821,207, forward strand.
TGATGCGGCCGTTTGCGTTCTCATCCGGGCAACGTCTAGATAAGGTCAGGGTGGCCGTTCATGCCTGAAAGAGGCTTTAGTGTCTTGTCTTCCAAACGGATATAGCACATTGCGCTATTTTTTTGTTTTGTTGATACAGGCCGTATAAATATCCATTTATAAACTCGTTATCACACCAACATTCTGAGGAGGGCTTCACACAGAAAGGCCCACATTTGAATCACACTTGACAGCACAGCCTTGCCCTCTCAATCACACACAGACGACACAGAGGAACAGAAACCCCCCAAAGAACTGTGGGTTAAGAATCAACAGCGGTCGTAGCTTGTTCTGGAACCGCTGCTAATTGGCACCGTCGGGTTAATATTGGCACAACGTCATCGTGCCCGTGTGCTATCGATTCCCCCGCCAGGCCCCATTAGCCTGAGCATGGGACTGCTGATGGCCTGTGGTCACCACCGGTGAGGCGGCCTCCGTCCCACTACGCCGCCCCCCCCCCCCCATCTCCCAACCCGCAGGGGTTGGCAGGTTGTCATGTCACAGTATCTGGCCGGCTGCAGAGTGCTGTGTCCAGCCCCCCCTCTCCTCCACCCATCCCTCCCTCCCTCCCTCCCTCCCTCCCTCCCTCCCTCTCCCCTCCGCCGCCCTACTCCTCCACCGCATCGCCATGGCGTCGTCTAATGGCGACCGCCAACCCCCCCCTCCCCAACCCCTCACTCTCCATCACGGCTAGGTGCTGCCGCCTCCCCTAATCCTCATGCCACCCAGCGCTGGTCCTAATGGACCCTGATAGATGATGGAGTTATCTTGGGGGGGGGGGTGGGGGAGCAGAGTGCTCTGAGATTGTCTCCAAGCCGCAACAACCCTCCTCCAGTGGTGTTCCCTCACATCAACACCCCCCACCCCCCTCGATGTGGAGAGAGGGGGGAAATAAATCAGTGTGCAAGTTTGTGATTCATGGGAGTTTATCAAACAACGGCCACATCTCTCTGACCTACAGTCACCACGTCTAATTGCCGCGCTGTCGGCCTGCTGATTTATCCGCGCATACCGAGAAGCGACAGAAACTTTCCGGGGCATTTTTGCGGAAGGGGTATTGATTGCCTTTATTATTATTCGTATAAGTTATAATAAAAAGAGCCACAAGTCGCAGAGGGTAATGTTATTTGGTAGTGTTGTATGATTGCGGTCATGTCAAACGTGGTACCAATGGCATGTTCATTACATTTTCTACCTGGGTTGAGTCATCAAAGCTGGACCTGTTCCCCATCTTAAGTCTCGTACTATCCAGTGCGTACACACACACACACACACACACACACACACACACACACACACACACACACACACACACACACACACACACACACACACACACACACACACACACACACACACACACACCAGCATTGTGATAGCATGCGCTTGGCAGGCTAATCCTTCAGTCATTCCCCTGTGAAGCGTCGTTGTGTTGAAGGTTGCATTTCGGTAAGTGTGCCCGTTAAAATGACGTGAAGGCCCCAGACTTTTTTATTTTATTCCTTTTTTTTTTTTACAGCGCCATTCGCTTACCGTCTTATTTGTCTGAGACCCCCCACACTCCTCCCCTCCCCCCGCGTTCATTACCAAATGAACAGCAGGCTCCCTGACAGTGGAGTGGGAGCTGGTGGTGGGGGGGGGGGGGGCCCTGGCCTGTTAACCAGCCCCTAATCAGCAGGCCCCGCTGCTGGGCACATCTTTCACTAGCCTGACTTGTCTATTAACTAAAAGCACCGTGAAGCTTTTCTCTCAATTACCCCTCCCTCCACGCTCCCCATCAATCAGCGGTGTCTGTTCCGCCCGGCGCACAGCGGCCACCTCTGTTGCAGTCACTCAGTGGTGCACATGTAGAGGACTTGGCAATAATGGTGCAGGCTCTGTGGTCTCGTCTTGTCTCGGGGTGGTTGAACGCTGAAAGCTGCCTCGTTGTGCACGGACATGATTTGGTTCGAGGTTGGGTGGAACCAAAGATCATTGTAACCCCGACGTGTTGCATATCTTTAATCTGACAAATGTGTCAAATGATAACGAAATTGAAGGGCCAATTACGTTTATAATAATAAACAGGAGAATATAAATAAATGTTGAACACATTATGTAATTTCAATATAATATAATTCAGTACAGCCTTTCGTTTGGCGAGTGCAGCGTTCCTCTGTTAACACAGTTCTGCCTTATTTTCCGTCTCTAGGAGGTCCTGATGATGCTAGACAACTACGTAAGGGACTTCAAAGCTCTCATCGACTGGATCCAGCTCCAGGAGAAGTTGGAGAAAACAGACGCTCAAAACAGGTGATCTCTCTTTCTCTCCCAATGTCCCCCTTCTACATTTCTATTGCTCCCAGAGGTGTAACTCAACGTGTGTGTCTGTGTGTGTGTGTGTGTGTGTCTGTGTGTGTGGTCGGTCCCCTGGATCTCAGTCGCAAACAGAACACGATCAATAACCTTGGCTTCCGTTCAAAGAGATCTACAAGTATATTGGCTTGTATTTAACACAGTGGCCACTGTAAGGGAAAACATTGACAAAGACATTACATTTCCACTGCCGCCTCCTAATTGGTTCATTTAAAGTACAGTGTTAATCAATAGAACAACCTGAAACTTCCACATGCCTCATTTACGGCATACATTAGCCCATACCTCGATTCAGTCATGGAAGAAATCTGCTAAAGTTTACATTTATTTCACGATTGGTCCACGACCGTGTCGCGAGCTAAGTGTATATTTGGCGGGTTTTGGTGACAGCGATATAAACACCATCTCTGACTCTGGACGCCTGCCCTGTCTTGTCTGCTTCCAGGCCGACCTCTTTAGCATGGGAGGTGCGCAAGATGTCTCCCGGACGGCATGTGCTGCCCAGCCCCTCGTCAGACCGGCTCGTCCCCTCGCCCGGCGCGCGGCGCGCGCTGAACTTTGGGTGAGTACGGCCCCGTCGCCCCCCCCCCCCCCCCCCCCCCCCCCCTCTCTCTCCCCCGGCCTGCGATCGATAGCACTCACTCCGTTTGATGGTGGACAACATCGACCTGCACCACATTGTACTGTAATACCTACACTGGCGTTCTGCCCCAAAGCATATCTAGTGACGAGAGGTAGTGCATGTTGATATTATTTATCTTTATTTATAGTCTTCACGTCATTCGTTTTTTAGGGTTTTTCTTTTAGAAAGATGCCGTCATTTAAAGAGAATGTATAGATGTGTAGTTTCGATATCTTTTCAACTTTATCACTGTAGATTTGCTGTCAGTCAGTCGTAAATAGAATCGTTACTTAAATGGATTTGGTTTTGGGAATGTAGGCCAAAAAAAATAAAAAAGAGGATAATTGGTAAAATATTGCTCAAAGTGAAGCATTAGCTGGATGGCGACTCTCTCGCTCCGTGGCCACAAAATCAGTGCTGGGCGTGGGTGGACCGCCGGCTGGAGAGTGCTGAAGCATCATTTTAGTCGTGTAATTTGATCCTGCAGGAAATGGATATTGATCACGCCTGAGTCCTGTTGCTCAGTGCATCCCGGACTTATCTTTTCCTGGAGAGCGATACAGTTAGATGGACACTTTCCTCACTGCTCCTTGTGGGCCATGTCTGACAGCTGCTGAGAGATTACACCGAGATCTGATCAGTGGCACACAGGAACCGTCAAGCGCACACACACACACACACACACACACGCGCGCGCACACGCAAGTGCACAAACACACGCAAGTGCACAAACACACGCACACTCAATTAGCATTCTGTTTCATGCGATGGAAAGAGGTATTGTTGAACTGAACCTTTTTACTGACTACATATCGTTTTTTAATCCTTCCCTTTCTCTCTGTGTGTTTGTGTGTGTTGTCTAGTGGTCCTCCGCCTAACCTGGCTGTAGCCCGTCTCTCCCTCACCGGCCCCAGCTGGGCGGACCGGGTCAAATCGTCCCAGTCTCTGCCCTGCTCTGCCCACCCTTCACCCATAGAGAAGCCTGGTAAGACGGCCCTCAGACGGCACATCATGAAAGCACAGAGCCGGAAACAATAGTAGTCTCGATGTGCGGGGCAGGTCTTAGAAGGGCCCGTGTGTCCCCCGTCCTGCGTCTGACCCTGTGTGTCCCCCCGTCCTGCGTCTGACCCCGTGTCCCCTCAGGTAAACTGGACGCCGAGGGCTGGGAGACGGTCCAGCGGGGGCGCCCCGCTAGGCCGCGCTCGGCCGCCATGGTGGCCAAGGTGAATCCAGTCCGGGCTCAGGCCCTCCCCAAGCAGGACGGCAGCAGAGACAAACCCCCGCGGGGGGGGGAGCAGCAGCAGCAGCAGCAGCAGCCGCAGCCGCCCGAGAGTCTGGGCTGCTCCCCGGACAAGGAGGTGACCCGGGCGGACTCCCAGCAGCCAGTCTCCGAGGAGCCGGCCCCCCCGGGGAAGGCCGGGGACACGGAGCAAGGGCACGGCACGGAGGTACCTAGTCGCGCCAAACGTCCCCACCCGCTGACCTCTCTCTCTCCCTCCCTCTCCCCTCTCTCTCTCTCTCTCTCCCCCTGCGCTCCCCCACGTATCAATAATTCACCAGACGCTAAGTAACCCTAGAACGTTTTTATCAGCCACTTTGTTTTTGTTTTGGGTTCCACGGGACGTCCCGACAGCGGTATCATCTTAAAGACAATTGATTGTACACTGACATTTCAGAGGCAGGGATGCCGTGCTCGCTACGCCGCCCGCGTCCCCCCACACACACTCACACACACACACACACTTGCTACGAGTGTGTGTGTGTGAGGCATTGGTCGGTTGAATATCGCTATTATTTGTTTATTTGATGCAAATTTGTATGGCTATTCAATCTGTATCATATGTTAGGGGCATGCTTGTGCCCGCCTTCCTGCATGACGTGTGTGTGTTTTGATTAGCCGTGTGGGTATTTGATCGTGTTGACTTTGGTAGGAATTGCTCTGATGAAACTGCTTGTTTTGCTTGGAATTTGCATGCGTTTTATTTTCTCTTAATTGTGTTTGTTGTGATGACGTGTGTGTGTGTGTGTGTGTGTTTGTGTGTGTGTGTTGTTTGCCTGTGTCGGAAGCAGCCCCCAGCAGAGAGCGCACCAGACTCGGGCCGGTGTGTCGACGTGTCTTACGAGGATGTACCCTCCCACCTCATGTCGGCCCCCTCCCCATCCCAGGGCCCCGAGGCCAGCCCTCCCCCCCCGACCGCCACCGCCTCCACCACCCCACCGCCCTCCGTCCCCGTCCCTGTCCCCGCACCGGCCCCTCTCTCGGGGTCCCCCGACCGGGCCCCGGCAGACACGCCGACCCCTGTGCCTTGCTCAGGGGCTGGCAGCGGGCCAGTGGGGGGCACGCCGCTGGGGGGCACGCCGCTGGGCGGCGCGGAAACATCTGGGGCTGCGGGACAGGCCACGGCGGCGACCCCCGCTGTACCGCTGACACCGGAGAGCGGGCAGGACCCCACAGAGCTTTCCACTGTGAGTGCTGAGAGATTGAGAAGCCGGGGGTGGGGGACGGACGGACGGACGAGGGAGGGTAGGGTGAGCAGGGCTCCCATGGGGGGCCCTCACCGCCAAAACAAAGTCAATCTGAGGAAAGCCCCCTACTCTAAGAACAGAATGTGCTGACGGCCGGAGCCAGTCTCGTCACTGGGAGGTGTGGGCCCTGAGCTCTGAGGAGTCTGGAGTGGAGGTCTGGGGATGGGAACGGTTAAAGGGGTCTGCCCGGATCCCACGTCGGCTTTGGCCTGCTTGTACAGAATCAGATGTAACTCACTGCTATTTTCGGCGCTGTGATTTTAAGATACCTGTGATGAGCCACTGGCGCAATTGTATTGCCAGCTGCTTCTGGCCGGTTGGTCTACAAGGAGTGTAACCTGTCAGCGTTGCATCAGTCTGATAATCCACAGTAGCACCTGAAATAGTGCAGAATTATTTCTGTGTTTGTATACAAACTACAATCCTGTGCACTGGCATCCGTTTTGATTAAGCGACTGTTCAAAATCTTTGGAAAGTGATTAAAAGTTTGTTCCCCTCGCATGAACCGAAGCTAGGCTACTAGGTTATATATATATATATATATATATATATATATATATATATATATAAATTAATCACAGCTTTCCTTTCAATGGAGATTTCACAAGCAAAAAGCCATTCAAATATTACATATCCTTTCTGGAATGAGGTTGGGTGCTTTAGAATAGTTTTAAATGTGCAGCGATAAAACAAGCATACATATACCCTCCAATCCACATCTCGTCAATATCATCTTAATCCTATCTTAACGGGTTCTCATACCTCTTGGGTCTGTCTGTATGTAGCTCTCTCTTCCGAGCAGGTCCCGGGCTATCCTTCAAACTGACGGTTTGTTGTAAGCACCTGTAGTGGCCAGTGAGTTCACCCCAGCTCCCCCTTCCCCTTCCCCACGTTGCACATGCCCTGCATGCTCTCTGAATGCCTCCTCAGTCTAGTGATTGGTGTGGTGGTTGCGTGCTACGTTTTGTGGTTGGGTTGGTGTTGGTGTTCTCTTTAACCCTCTGAGCAACGACAAAGTGCAAAAATAATGACGCCTTACAAAATCTGCAATAATGTTATTCGTTCAATTGAGTCAAAAATAATTGGGTTATTCCTTATTTCAATTTTCTTCCCTTTTCATGATTTCATCATCATCAAGATGATGATGTTGGAAAGCACTTGTCAACAAGTTAAAAGTGTACTAGAGAGAACCGTGTGTGTGTGTGTGTGTGTGTGTGTGTGTGTGTGTGTGTGCGTGTGCGTGTGCGCGTGCGTTTGTGCGTGCAGCCCCAGTCCATGGCGGAGGTGCTGGCCAAGAAGGAGGAGCTGGCCGACCGCCTGGAGCGGGCCAACGAGGAGGCCATCGCCAGCGCCATCGCGGAGGAGGAGCAGCTGACCCGCGAGATCCAGGCGGAGCACAGCGAGCTGGAGACGGACAACGACAGCGACTTCACGGTGAGTGTCCGGAGCGCTGGACCCGGGGAGGGTCTGACGTCACACCGAGGCGTCTCGCTGTACCCTAACGCGCTGTTGTGCACAGGCGGGCATGAACAGCGGAGGATGCGGCCTCAACCTGGATTGGAGCGAGGTGCTGGCGGAGTACGAAGGTGAGCTCCGCTGCCCCGGGGTCACCTCGAGCAACGCGGACCCCCAGACCCCCGAGCCCCCGGGTGCTGACACAGAGTAGAACTGTTTTCCGTTGTGCCCCCCGCAGCCCGGGAGCCGTGGCGCCAGAGCACCTCGTGGGGCGACATCGTGGAGGAGGAACCGGCGAGGCCGCCGGGACACGGGATCCACATGCACGAGAAGCTGTCGTCGCCGTCACGGAAGAGGTGGGACCGGAGGGCTTCGCCTGGCGCTCTCACTACTGCTGGGATGGACTGGTCACTTATTCAGAAAACCTCTGGGAGCCATTTGAAGTTCCAGCTCAAAAGACTTAGAAATATGAATAGTGCAATATGGGTCATTGGTGTGTTTGTCCAATCCAAAAGGTCACACACAGTTCTAGCCATGTGCTATACATTCTTCGGTCTCCTCTGGTGCCCTTTGTGTGCGGGCGAGGTGAGAGTTCCCGTGTGTCTTGTTTCCAGAACCATCGCCGAGTCCAAGAAGAAGCACGAGGAGAAGCAGCTGAAGGCCCAGCAGCTCCGGGAGAAGCTGAGGGAGGAGAAGAACCACAAGCTGCAGAAGCTTTTGGAGCGGGTGAGTCGTGAGCCCTTGGTCCGCCCGGGCCGATCGGGTCCAGGGAACGATCGGCAGCTCGGCCCCCCCCCTCCCCCTGACCTGCTAGCCAAACCTGGGGAAATCAACATGTTGGATCACGAGAAGAGTGTGTGTCAGCGCGCCTGCCAGACTCCACGCGATAAATATCGCTGCCCGCCACTCACATCCGGGATCTCGGTCGGTCCCCGTACATGAGTCAGAGAGAGAGAGAGGGAGAGACCCCGGCCAAAACCAACATCCTCTTAAAAAGTTCATATTTTTGTTTCCCAGGTGACGGTCCACACTAGATTAGAAAGTCATAGCGTGAGTCGGGCGTAGCCACACAAACATGGGGTAGGACCTGCACGACACAAGACACTAGTGACCAGTTGCTGACGAGCACACCCCGGTCAATGAGCCTGACCGATGTCTCACTTTTCCGTGAGGCTGTCTTTCAAAGGGCTCCGTAAGCTGTGAGAAAGTAACGCCTGTGTTGTCCTTGCTCCTCAGGAGAAGGAGGTGAGGAAGTGGAAGGAGGAGCTTCTGGATCAGCGGCGCAAGATGATGGAGGAGAAGCTGCTGCACGCCGAGTTCAAGAGGGAGCTGCAGCTGCAGGCCATCGTCAAGAAGGCCCAGGAGGAGGAGGCCAAGGTAGGGTTCAACTGGGTGTCGAAGGGGGCTCCTCTCCAGCAAGGAGGATTTCTTAACAGAAAAGAAAAGTCATCTAGGGGGCATGCTGGGATCTCTGACTCCGGAACCATAATCTTGTCTGGAGGCAGAGAGACTAATTCCTGACTTCCGCATTTCTTTATGAAGTCCACATCCTTATGAAGTGCTCTCGGAGTCGGGCTGTCCCTCTTGACTCCAGACAAGATTATGGTGATGGAGTCAGAGGTTCAGCCTCTACATCACCATATTCTTGTCCGCATTGAAATTGGTTGAAAGAGTTGCTGAGGATCTGACTTGAGATCCACTGTGTGTGTGTGTGTGTGTGTATGCTGGCTGCAGGTGAATGAGATTGCCTTCATCAACACGCTGGAGGCCCAGAACAAGAGGCACGACGTGCTGGCCAAGCTGAACGAGTACGAGCAGCGGCTGAACGAGCTGCAGGAAGAGAGGCAGCGCAGGCAGGAGGAGAAGTCTGCCAGGGACGAGGCCGTACAGGTGACTGACCCGTCCTCTTTCTCACTCAGCCTCCTTCATCCAGAGCCACCAGCCGGGCAGCTTGAGAATAGGCAACGTTTGCAATCGAAATTTGAGCGACACACTGAAAAAACTAGCGATTGCAGTGCAGCAATCTGAGTCTCTCAGGCCCAAGCTTATTAAAGGTCCAGTGTGTTCGATTTAGTAGCAACAGGGTGAGATTGTGGAAAGCAGCCATTGAATTCCCTCCCGACCCCTCCCTTTCCCAGGACTACGGTGGCCTGTACTGGCCTATATTGTGTAAGGTGCTAGCAATTTTTATCGCACTAAGGTCAATATTGACGGCTCTAGCCTGCGTATAAATCTGTTTAACCAAAAATAATCTGGTAATTTTGTCATAAACACCAAGGACACTGAACGTTGTAGGACATGGGGAATTTAACAGCCTTTCTTTGTGTGAGGAACAATGTAACACTCCAACTATGTTATTAAAGAGTCAAAAATAAGTTGTGGCCATGGGGATATCACGCCCCACCCTTTATTTTAAACGCGGTCTCTCTAGAGGCGTCTGTTCGTTCTGGGCTACTGTAGGAACAGGGCGGCCTTATTTTCATGGGACTCAACTCTAATTCAAACATAATATGAATATGGTATTCAATGTCTTCGTCGACAACAAGTCTTACTGCTCTCTCCGCGCTCCACGCCGCAGGAGCGAAAGCGCGCCCTGGAGGCGGAGCGGCAGGCCCGGGTGGAGGAGCTGCTGATGAGGAGGAAGGAGCAGGAGGCACGCATCGAGCAGCAGAGGCAGGAGAAGGAGAAGGCCAGGGAGGACGCGGCGCGAGAGCGGGCCAGGTCTGCCATCCCATCCCATCCCATCCACAACACGGCTTGTCACGACGGATCTAGAGCCCTCGGAGAGGTTGCCAGGGTGGATTGACTTGGGCTCCGTCCCAGCGGGTGCTTTATGTTTCTGCGTGTTCTCGATGTGCCCAGGGACCGAGAGGAGCGCATGGCAGCGCTGAGCGCCGCCCAGCAGGAGGCCATGGAGGAGCTGCAGAAGAAGATTCAGATGAAGGTCAGCTCTCTTACCCCCACCTCTTACTGTAGCTTACTGGACTACTGTGTGTACCGTAAGACCCCTGCTGTGACTGACGCCCCCCCCGTCCCCCCGCCCCCCCCCCCCCAGCATGACGAGAGCAGCCGGCGCCACATGGAGCAGATCGAGCAGAGGAAGGAGAAGGCGGCGGAGCTCAGCAGTGGCCGACACGCCAACACGGACTACGCGCCCAAACTGACGCCCTACGAGCGCAAGAAGCACTGCTCGCTGTGCAACGTGGTGGTACGTGGGCCCCGTTGCTCCAGGCACCTCCGTCTGGCCATTTAACGGAGCTGCAAAGAGTCTTTCTATGTAAAACAAAAGGGGAAATCGACCACGCAGAGAAAATAGGATTGGGCCTACTAGGCAGCCGTTTGCAGTGTGCTGTGTAGCTCCCCTTTAGGTGTTTGGTTCTGGGAGGTTTCCCAATGCCAACATGTTCCTGAACCATGTTGACAACGGATAACGTTTCAACACTTCAGCTTCATATTCACTCTGCACACACAAGGATCAATGTTTGATACAATCAACGCGGCAAATGCATAAAAACACAGAAAAATGCTCAGTACATCTGATTCATATCCCAAATATACATCTCTCATCTGAAATGAGAGATGTATATCTGGGATATTTCTTCAAGTGAGAGGGCTATACACTTTTTAGTTTCCGTCTTAGTTTAGACCAGTGGTTTATAAAAACATGGAGGTGTTCACGTTGTTCTGCTTATAGTGGATCTGATGACATTCTTATACAGACTGATAATCGGATGTAATCCTTTCTTTCTAATTGGCGTAATCTATTATTTGTGCTGAAGCTTATACTCTTGTACTCATCCTGCCTAGGTTGATTTCATAAGCTAATGAGCGTGTGTGTGTGTGTGTGTGCGTGATTGTCATCGGTATACCTGGATAATGCATGCCAAGAAACAGAGGCCACAGTAGAGCTGTTGTGAGCATCTTTCTCTCTATTCTTTGGCAAGCGGGATACATAAAAATGCCCGGGCAGGAGGCTGATTTACAGAAGGGTCTTGTTTTGGGAAGAGGCCACTTTTCGATTAGAATTTAACTGCGATGATTAAAGATGATGACGTGGATTTACGCTCGGGCACGGCTCTTGCTTTGCCTCCCTCGAATGGCAACAAATCCATCGGCAGACATATTTATCTGTGACGAGGCGGGAGGTGGCTCCCGCGGCACACGGAGCGCAGCCTGGGGAAGAGGAGCGCTGCGGGGAATCTTGTTAAAATGTTGGATGACCTTGGGCAGCGTCTGACACCAGGGATCACGGATGGGTCAGTGGCAGGCACTCTATTTAATGACATTAAACACAGGCCGTCCTAAGTGGGCTTTGTTCCAATGCTGGGAAAGCAACAACAAGGCCCGCTCCCAACTCTTACCTGCCTCCCTTCGGAGCCGTTTATCACTTCTCTTTTCCTTCGATACACACATTTTTTTTTCTTCGGCCTCACAAGTGGGACGCATTCATTAAAATAATCGATGGAAGTCCCGGAGACATTTAACAAAAGAACTTGGGACACGTTCTCCAGGTTTCTATACGTGCTCCCTCCCTCCCCATTCCCACACTATCTGTGCGATCTCTATACATCTCGCTGTTAAGCTCCCAACGTACTCTACATCACGCATGACATCAAACACCGAGCGCATATGGCGTCGGTTATGGGAAAGTTCACACACAATGTGCAAGGTCCATGGAATGCCCTGTTGTATTTAAAAACAGATTCATGTATGATAGCCTTCTTTTGTCGCCGCTCGTCAATGGCGTATGGAGTTTCTTGTGGCAGGTCGCGTCCCATTGAGCGCTCCTGTGTAGGGTATCATTTCACCCGGGGCCTCCCAGGGGGGGCCTCTTGCTGACCCCCATCCGGGGTGTCCACCTCGGCTCTGACCTCTGACCTCCTGTTTATGTTTGGGCAGATCACCTCCGAGGTGCACCTGTTCAGCCACACCAAGGGAGTGGGCCACCAGCAGGCCGTCCGGGACGGCAGCAGCATCCAGGGACGGGAGCTCTCGGACGAGGAAGTGGTGGGTACAGGCTGCCTCCCTCCTTCCCTCCATTCCCCCTTCCTTCCCTTCCCTTTCTTCCTTCCCACCCCTCCCTCGTTTTTCCTCAAGCTCTCCCAGCACAGAGCCTACGAGATATATTGAACCCCTCCCACCGCTCATAACATTTCGCTATTTAAAAATGGGTCCCAGGTATTGGCATGTTTTTTTTTTTTTTTTCATCTTATTGTAAACCATATATATTGGGTAGTATCTCTAAAATAATTACAGCTTCCCTTAAATGACAAATATGTAGGTACATATAAAACAAACCCAATATTTAGAATTGCCCTACAGATTTGTAGTTGTTTTTTTTACCGTCCAGCCACTCGTATACTTTGACTGTTTGTCACGCTGCGTTGGTGAACAAGCCTGTGTGAGAGTGTGTGCGTGCGTTTGCGCATCTTTGTGTGTGTTTGCACACACAGATGCGTGTATGTGTGTGTGTGTGTGTGTGTGTGTGTGTGCGCGTGTGCGTGTGTGTGCCGCTTGAGTGCGTCCAGCGCAGGGGTGACATCAGCCCTGCGTGTCCCCAGGCTGTGTTGTGTCCTGCAGCCAAGCAGCTTGTGAGAGCAGAAGGGGAAGCTCTAGGGCTGCAACACGAGAGTGGCCTTTTGCAACGGCGCTCCTCAACGGCGCCCTTTGTGAGACAGACAACCAGGGGTGCTGTGAGCGCCACCCTTTAACCTCCCTCACCTTTTTATAATTTCCCCTTGCTCCTGCTCCTTTCTTCCCTCCTGTTCCACTAAATCAGTCCCTTCCTTAGTGTGTGTGTGTGTGTGTGTGTGTGTGTGTGTGTGTGTGTGTGTGTGTGTGTGTGTGTGTGTGTGTGTGTGTGTGTGTGTGTGTGTGTGTGTGTGTGTGTGTGTGTGTGTGTGTGTGTTGTGTGGCTTATGATTATTTTCGTTGCCCATTTATGTGTATTATCTTCTTCAATTAATAATTGAGTCTATAAATAATGCCAGATGCCTAGTGCAAGTTTCCAGAACCAAAGGAATGTGTTCTTAATGTTTGCTTTGTCCCACAAGCAGCCAAGAAACACTGCAGTTGACATTTATTTAAAAAATAAATGTTTTCGTTTCTTAAGAAATGTTGACTAAAACGTTTCATCGTAGATCAAAATGATGATCAAAGAAACGATTTGGCACTATATGTGTAAGCCATGTTACGATCACATACTCTGTTAATTGGAATATAATTGAATGGGAAAATAATGTTGAAGTTCTAAATATTGTTTTCAAATATTAGCCATCAGTGCAGTGGTTCTCATGGTTTGACTAATTCTGTGCTTTACAATCGGGACCAATCGATCGGGCCCGACTCTCAAGTAGATGGAGGTCTTTGGAATTTGTTTAGACGGAACCCACTAGCCTCACAATATTTATGTTAAGGCTCATATCGGCCCGCACTATTTCATTCACGCAATGGCCAACTATTTCCTGCTTCCATAACTCTTGCCTGGATGAAAGCTTTTTAATTAAAATGAAGATGGCTGGCTGAACTGTGCAGGGGTCACTCCATAGCTTCTGGGAGGAAGCAGCGAGCAGCCACAGTCTCATCTTCATCACATTTGTTCATTTTCTCTCTCTCTCTCCGAAAAAACGGCGAATGAAATTGAAATCAAGCGATTATCAAATGCTTGATCGATGTGCGGCCGCGGACCGCCTGGAAGTCCTTCCCTATGTTTCCACTGTGCTGGCCTCCAGAGTCTTAAGCTGTCCTGCTTTAACTTGATATAGAGGCGTGCTCTGAACCCCTGGCTTCTCAACGGTGTGCCATTTAATTATCTTTCATCTCTCCACACCCTGTCCAACCCCCGGTGCGTTACCTGGGTTGAACTCCACCCTTCCGTCTCCGGCTGACAACCCCCCCCTCTAGCCTCTGGCCAGCAGGGGGATCAGTAGGCCATACCAGGGGATCAGACTCCCTCTGGCTCCACCTGGGTACCAGGGCTGACCTCCCCAGCGGCCCTCCAGGGTCCCGGTGTTGAAACCTCCATGATTGGCAACCAGCAGAGAAGGCCGATGAGATATCCAGCGTGCCAGCTGAAGCCGGCCCCCCCCTCCCCTCCCCGGCCCACCCCGCTTCTTTTTGGATTCATTTCTTTTTCTTTTTTGAGGTTGTGCAGTTGTAGGAATGGAGCAGCTGTAACCGATATCCAGCAGGGAACCCCTTCCCCGTTCTGCACCAAGAACCCAGAGGAACAGATAGGACCAGGGGATCCGTTAGCCGCCTTTTATACTGGCCAAGAATCTGTTTAGTTTCTCTTTATTGTTTTGGCCGCATATCGCTTGTCGCTCCTCTGGCATTCATTCATTGGAGCAACAAAAAAGGCCTGCGAAGCAGTCTGGTAGTGGTAACCGGACACGCCGTCCCATCATATCTGGTCCCCTAACTTGAATTACAGCTGTCTGTTTCACACCAACTGGAAATCTACCTCTTAAGTCATTGTACGTGACAAAGGCAGTTCTGCATCAGCAAATCATTTAGAGTGTGTGTGTGTGCGTGTAGAAGTATCTTTCAGCTTGTGTGTGTGTGTGTGTGTGTGGCTATGCGTGTTGTGTCTCCCCGCAACCGAGAGCGAGAGAAAGAGAAGTGGGCGGTTTAGTGTTTCCCACTCCAGAGTCCCGGCCGTGGCATTGTGCCGGGCCCGGGGCCAGACTCTTTGCTTCCTTTGTTTCAGCGGTCCAGGTAGACACCTGTCCGTCATCCGGCGTAACCGTGTTAAAGCACTCATCAGATCACTCCACACCCCCACCCCCACCCCCACCTCCTCCCCCAGGCTCCCAGCTGTTGTGGTCGTAGCGTGTTTATGTCAATGCATAACGCAGGGCTGAATAAATAATTGTTGCTGTACAAGCATTCAGCCGAGAAGCCGGTGCTTAGGTTCACTTAAAGTTTGTGGCTTGCTGATGAGACGGTGAATATGCGAGGGGTAATACCTGAAGCCCTTATTCATGATTTATGGAGCTAATGCATCGAAGAGCTTAGAGAGGGAGAGGGCGGCAACAGTCGTACATCCTGTAGTGTCATCGAAAACTAGGCCAGGTTGTTCCGCTCATACACACACAGCGTGGTGGAGCATAACACTCAATCCGTGTTGCCTCGTTCTTTTGCCGTTTTCGACACCTATTTTTCTTTTTCAATGTCATCGATTTGTTAAATGTGTACAATCTGTTAAACATCATCCGCTCCCGAGACACCTGTCAGTCTGTAGTTTGTACCGGGGCAGCCGTTGAACTCACACGGCCATGGCTTTGAACCACACAGGTTGGAGAGCCTTTATCTGGGAGGCAGGCCTCCCCCTCCCCTCCTCTCCTCTGGGGTGCAGCCGCGTGACCAGCTAATGGGGTAATTGGCTTCTGGCGCATGCATCATGTTGGTCAAATTGGGTTACACCCCCTACCCAACCAACAGCTCCCCTCTCTCTCCCTCTCTCTCGTCTCGCTTTCTGTCTTTCTTCGGTGGAAATGTGTGCCTCATCTGTCAGGGTGGCTGCTCTGCAGACGGGAGGGGAAGCAACGCTTTCAAGACTGTTAGCGGCTCTATTGTGGGCCCAGGCCCTGGAAAGAGTGTTGCGTGCTGCACGTTACCTGGTAATCAAAGGGTGTAATGACATAACCGCTGATCTGCGCCCCACATGCTCAGTCTGCTGAAGTCACAGGCTAGGGGTTTTCCCGATTTCAGTGTTTCACACACACTGTAAAATGTAGTTAAGAGATCAGCGCTGTGAACTAATTTGTTCATTTTGGGAACTCTTTAAGCACAAATAGAAAAACACTTTAGAAAGTTATCGTACACGGAAGCCCAAAGCACATGGAGCGTGAGTTTTGCTTCATACATCCAGCGCAGCCGAAAAAAATCATGGAATCCTTTTGTTTTTCATAGAGCAAAGCACACGGAGCATGAATGGAGTGGGACTGTATTTTCTTCCTCCATTTCGAAAATATCCAAGTCTATTTTGGACTCGAGTCTATTTAAGAATTAGCTCTCTAATTCCCCTTTACCTGTTTTCATTTTTTTTATTATCAATTATGTTCTCCAAACAAACGGTCGCCTTCCATCACCCTGATGCATGTACTGTGTGTTTCAGGAGCATCTCTCCCTGAAGAAGTACATCGTGGACATTGTGACGGACTGCTCCGTGGCCACGGAGGGCCAGGTCAAGGAGGGAGAGGAGCGGCAGAAGGCCAGGAAAAGGGCAAAGAAGCTTCGCACAAGGATGAACGCTAGGTGAGCTCCCTGTTCTCTCTCCTCCTTCCCACTCGTTCTCCATCTCTCCCTCTCTCCTTCTCTCCTTCGCACAATGTCTCCGAGCCCCAGGGTCTAGAGCTTTTCAGGGTGTTTAATAGTATTTTTATAAGGGACAAGGAGCTGGAGGGAGATGTTATGTGTACTGTCCTCCCGGGGCTGCACAGATGAGCTTAATTTATGACCACTTTCTGCGATTGAGTAGAAGTGAATTGATCGTAGGACCCCACCTGTTAAGAGCTCTCCTTCAAATTGCTGCCGCCACTCTGCCAAAACCCAACGTCCCCTCTAGTGTACGACATGTTTGGTCTTAAAACATGCGTAAACCCGGCCCATGTTTCTGTCTCTTTGTTTGTGAATGATTCATATTTGTTTTAATGAAATACCAAAGAAGGAAATCGATAGCAATCAACAAATAGGGAGCAAAGCTCTTCTGTGGTGACCAGGACCTGGGTTGAGTCGGGTCAGTAGGCTGGTAATACTGAGTTGTATTCAACTCCTGTGATTGGTTCTGGTTATAAAGAAGGGCAGGGGTGGGGGGGTGCTGGTGCAGACATTCATAAATAATTTAAAGTACAATCCGGACTGTCCATTTGGGCGTTGTTTGGGTTTATGATCAGGGCAGCCAGGCCCAGTGGTGCATCTGCCTGCTGTTTACCGTCAGTCCTCCCTCCGGCGTGCGGGCTGAGAGCACCACTCAGAGGGCCTCTCACAGGTCCTAAATAACACAAGAGCCCCCGCTGAGCATACAACATCTGAGCTGCTCCGCCGTTTGGCTGGAAGTGAGCCTTTTCATTGGACCAGTGTATAGGGCAAGCATGTAAAAGGCGAGAGAGGTTTACACCCTGACTTCAAGGCCCAACTCGGCATGTTGTGCTACAGAGGCAATGTGTGTGTGTGTGTGTGTGTGTGTGTGTGTGTGTGTGTGTGTGTGTGTGTGTGTGTGTGTGTGTGTGTGTGTGTGTGTGTGTGTGTGTGTGTGTGTGTGTGTGTGTGTGTGTGTGTGTGTGTGTGTGTGCACAGCTGCAACACTGCCCTGTGTGGGTGTGTATGTGTTATTGGTTGTTTTTGTGGTATGGCTAACCCGCAGCAGTATTAATTCAGTTGTGAAGATAAACACGGCGTTCGCAATTGGGTTTAACTAGCATGTCGGTAGGCTTTGGGGATTCTCCGCACGCTGGATAAGCCTTCAATTATCCTCTTGGATGAGCTGGTTTGCGGGCCGTCGGTGGGTTGCCTGTGGTCGGCTGCAGGGCTGCAGGGGTGCTGGGGGGGGTGGGACAGGGTGGCCTGTGTACGTGGGGACCTCTGCGCGAGGTGAGCGCACAAAGGGGCCGCTGTGCCCAGCGCGCGGAGACGGCAGCACAGCTTTAACTCATTGCCTCAGATGGAGGGGAAAGTGAGGGGAGGCCGTGCCGGTGAACCAGTATACACACACACACACACACACACACACACACACACACACACACACACACACACACACACACACACACACACACACACACACACACACACACACACACACACACACACACACACACACACACACACACACACACACACACGTACATACACACGCGTGTACGCACGCACACCAGAAGAAGTGCCACTCAAAGACAAACACACGATCACAGATCCAGCCTTGAAGGGCTCGGGTGCATTGACAGCTGCGCGCGTGTACGCACACACACACGCACACACACGCACACACACGCACACACATGCACACACGTACGTACAACCGTACACAAACCGCTAGGATGGTTGATCGTAGTTCAGCAGCCAGAAATAGTTTCCTTCTTCGCCACTGACGTGGCTATTTGTTTTGCTATACTACATTTACGCCACTACCAGCTGTCAAGAAACAACTCTCCTTCAGGGTCAATATGCTGTCCTTAGTTGTTTTTCTATTGACTCCAGCCTCTGTCCAATGTTCTGGTGTGTTCCCTGCTTTTGATGCTTCGCTAGGGGGATGTTTCCCCCCAGTCGGAAGACTGAAACAACCTTACTCTGAATAAGTCAATAATGAATCTTGATTCAGCTCTTGGTGAATGAATTACTGCGCTATTGTAGATTTGTGCTTCCCCTCTCTCCATTACCGACTCCTGCCATCTATTGCTCCTGGCCCATTTAGCCTGGCCGGTGGCCGACAATGATGTACGGCGCTGCAATTGCTCCCTGTTTAACCTGGGTGGGTGTAAACCTGTCCGGGAGGAATATTGTAATATAAAGAATGACAAACGGGTCAGGTGCAGTTCAGGCTCCTGTGCGGGCCGCCATTAGCCATGCAGCCTGCGGGATGAACCGGGGGAAATAACGGGATCAGACGATCCCCCTCCCCGGCCCGCCCCCAGCCATCAGCCCCCCTGCCTCGGTTTACTCCAATGACTGCATTAAAACATTTTAACCTTGCAATCCACAACAGGGCAGCAGGGCTCACTGGGGAGAACACCATTTGCTCACATAATAGAATAGAGGAGAATGGTCAGTCTTTTGATATATTTCCATGCGAGTTGGGTTTTTTGTGTTTTTGTTAATGCTTTTCCTCTGGATGCTCTGGTATCCTGAGGGAGTCAGATGGTTAATAATACTACTACCTCTGTGGCCACCTGCGGGTCAGAGAGACGGGATGAAAGTCAGGACAGGTTTCCTCAAGGGAATCAAATCCGACCACAATATTATATGGTTTATTTTCGTTCCTTTTCTAAATAAATGCAACTTTGTACAAGACGTGTTCTAAGATCATGAAACATTAACAGCAATCAAACTATCTGATGGCTTGAAAAAATTTGAGCATTTACTTTCAGGAGAAAAAACGTGTACTTTCTGTCTTCTCTGGAATAGCCTGAAGAAAACCAGACAATGCACGCTAGAGGGCTGTGTAGAGATACCAAAAGCCGCGCAGCATGGATTGGACCTTGTTTGAAGGACAGGTCCCAGTGCACTTGTCCACTTCCAGGAAGTGTGTGCGTGATTTTTATCAAGCGTTGGATGGATTGATGACCGTAAACCCCTGCATCTCGGGACCGATCAGTCGCTCTTATCTTTCCTGGGAACCGTCTGATAAACGTGCGTTTGTACATGTAAGAACTACTGATGAGAATAAGGATGAGATGAGAATTATTCCCTGAATAGATGTGTGTGTGTGTGTGTGTGTGTGTGTGTGTGTGTGTGTGTGTGTGTGTGTGTGTGTGTGTGTGTGTGTGTGTGTGTGTGTGTGTGTGTGTGTGTGTGTGTGTGTGTGTGTGTGTGCGCACCACTGAACACAATTGAAGTCTATGGTTGCTCTAAAAGAGAACTCCATTGTTTATTTAACAATGAGAGAAATCATGATTTTTGAGCTGTTCTGGGCAAAGTTAAGACTTAAGGGATTTACAAATGGAATTGAGGTCTTCAGGGATGTGAGTCACTGGCAGGGAGATACCAGGTCCCTACAGAGCTGATGTGGAGTTATTATAGGCCAAGTTTCTTGGCGAATAGCTGACTTGCTGAATAAACACTTAGTCTCAAATTGACCCCCATCTCTCTCTCTGTCTCTCGCTTTCTCGTCTTTTCATCTCGTCATTAACCCAAACTGGGATTCAATGAATGTCCCCCCCCCTTTCTTCCCTCAGAGCGAAGGACTATGAAGCGTCTGTGGAAGCGAAGGCCCAGGTCCCAGACTCCCCGTACAAAGCAAAGTAAGGTTATTCAGACCGTTCGCTCCACCGTTACTCTAAACTTCACTTCAACTCTCAACCTTCCCTCAGATAACATTGACACGGGTTGTCAGAACCCTAGTGGGTGTCAGGTGTGTCAGCGGTGGTTAAATGACTCCTGTCCGACATGAGGATCTCACTGTGTGTGTGTGTGTGTGTGTGTGTGTGTGTGTGTGTGTGTGTGTGTGTGTGTGTGTGTGTGTGTGTGTGTGTGTGTGTGTGTGTGTGTGTGTGTGTGTGTGTGTGTGTGTGTGTGTGTGTGTGTGTGTGTGTGTGTGTGTGTGTGTGGCCCGCAGGCTGCAGCGGCTGGTGAAGGACCTGTTGAAGCAGCTGCAGGGCCAGGAGACGGGCCAGTGGGCCAACAACAGGGTGTCGGGGCTGGACCGGACCCTGGGCGAGATCTCCCGCATCCTGGAGAAACAGGTGCCTCCACCGTACACAATCTCACCGGACTAGGTGTTTCACGGGGGTCATCCCTACTCCTGTTTTCTTGCTGAAACATCATTGATTCCTTGGTCATATTCTTTATTATATTCAGCCTTATTTTTATGTAGATTAAGCTTTTTTTCTGAGGTTCAGTTTTTCGCTAACGTGTCGATTTTAAGTGATTGAAAGTGTATTCCGTGTTATGTTAGCGCGGCGGGTGAATGGCTTTGACCCTGCAGCTCTGGTCTGCAGCGCTAGGTCCCTCGTCCTCCCCTCGTAGTCCCAGGGTGGGTACCCCCCCCTCTCCCCAGCCCTCGTCCCCAGGATGCTGCCGCTGCTGCTGGGGCTCCTCTCCCCGCAGACATCCACTGTCGACAGGAGGGAATAAAGAGACAACGCGCCAGCCCCCTGGCACCGCTCTGAAGCGGAGCGACGGGCCGCCGAGCCGTCCGTCTCCGCCGCCCCGATGTGGAGTATCGCTTTACTCCAGCGCTCCTCGCCCTCGGTTATTGGCTAATGCGGACCAGATTAGCCGTGTTTTCATTGGGCACATGGTACTCATCGGGGAGCTTCCTATGGCGAAGGCGGGCATTGTCTCGTGTCTGGCGGACGGGGGATGGCTCAGATGTCATTGGTTTAGACAATGGTAAATTGGATTTCCAAATGAAATGTCGTTAATGCAAAAGACTTTGTGGCGGCGAGTCAGGGCGATTCACTATTAGATTAGGCCTTTTCATTTCGTAGGTTTTTTTTTTGTCTGTGTTTACAAATGGAGTTATCGCAATTGTACAAAAAGGGTTGATTTGAAACATTTGTAGTTGGACTCTCAATTAATCCCCTTTTAGGTTTCGCTGTGAATATTATTATTTGTTCCCTTTTTTGAGTTGCTGAAAATCGGTGATGTCTCCAAGTCCATGGTAGAGCTGTACCATGGTGAGGCATCAGAGCACGTCCTGCTACGTGTGGGCTGCTGGGATGTGGAGGTGGTGGGGGTCTCGTCGGGGCTGGGGTGGGGTGCTGGTGGGGCCATTACTGGATTTCCCCAGAGAGGGGAGAGAAGCAGTGGCTCGTCGTTGGGGGGGGCCAAGCACACTTAAGCAGCGAGAGAAAGGGAGGGAGGGAGGGAGGGAGAACAGTTCTATACGAGTGGCTCACAAGCTGTCACCAATGTGCCAATGCTCCTCCCCTTAGATTGCAGACACACCCAGTGGGAGGTCAGAGGTGACTGGGCCCGGAGCTAGTAACACAACGTGTGTGTGTGTGTGTGTGTGTGTGTGTGTGTGTGTGTGTGTGTGTGTGTGTGTGTGTGTGTGTGTGTGTGTGTGTGTGTGTGTGTGTGTGTGTGTGTGTGTGTGTGTAATGCTTTTGAGGGCTTTGTGGAATATATCTAGGTTATCTGCATAACTATCCTACGCTAATGACAGTAATGGAAGTTTTCATTAATTTCACATTATAGCGCTAGTTTCAGACTTGGTAAGTCTGAAACTACGAAGTCTGGCGTGCTGGGATTGGTCAGCGAGGGGGAAAACCTTCTCTTCTAATCCTCCCGACAAAAGTCAAATAAATAGCGTCTCCATCGGCGGGGCTGAGCGGCCGTGAGTCACTCCGGTCGGGGGCTGTGTGTGGGTTGAGATTATTTGACCTAACAAGCTTCTCTAGTGTCATTGACTCACCTAGCCATTTGTTTGTTTTCTTTTCTATTCCACCATATCTGATTCAGTCTCAGTTTTCCCCACTAATTCTTTAGACAGCACCCACCCACCCACCCAGCCCCCATGCAGTCGGAGCCTAACGTTCTCCGCCCCCTCCCTCCCTCCCACTCCCCCTCCCTCCCTCTCCCTCCCCAGACTCTCCCTGGACCTTGGTTCTCTGACCTCCGTGTGCTGCTCCCTCTGTGCCTGCTAACGGTTTATTCTGCGCACAAGCGTTTTCTCTCTATTTGTCCATGTGTGAGTGTATTTTCTTGTATTTATTTCTCCTAAACACACATTGCAATAAACGGCCGCTAGCGTTTATTGCTATTTATTGTTGTCATTGGTCAGGTCGTTGTTGAGGGATGGTCAGGAAACAAGGGTCCTTGAAAACCAAAGGCCCCTAGACTGTGTTTACATTTTCGTTTGCCAGCTGTGAGAGTCCCGCTGGGCCGACAAGTATGCCTCTAAGGAGCAGTCGTAGTATGAGGAGAAGGAGCAGGAGCACGGGGGAAATGGGACTACAGTGTTTCTGTGTGGAGGAGGAGGAGGAGGAGGAGGAGGAGGAGGGCCGGGCTGCCCCAGTAGACTGACAGATCCTGCCCAGATCCGCTGGGCCAGAACCTCGTCTCTGGCCCACACAGACGTGACTGCAGGGAGTGTGTCAGGGTTGTTTAGGAGCCGTCCATCTTAACCAGGGGGATCGGCTGTGTTTTTCGACCGCAGCTGGATTGAATTGCAAGTGTTATAGCGTCGCCGAGCGCCATCCCCCCCACGTTGTTTGTTTTTAGAAACCCCTTTTAGAGAATCACCTCGGCAACAGGACCGACGCCACGGTACGACCCCCCCTTCTCCTTCTAATCATCATAGTGGTCAAGGGTTTGATTGACTCTGACGGGACATGTTAAGCCATGCTAATGGTTTTCTCTTGTTTTTGGTCTGGCTACACGGTCGCTCTTACCTCTGCCAAAGGAGGTTCGATGTTTTTCCACGTGATTTGTGTCTCTGTCCGCAAACATGTCAGGGAGTCAAGGACGGGAAGAGCTGATGTTTTACAGCCTCGTGGCGCTCCGGGGCAATGCTGTCGTGAGGGGCATGTCGATTTTTTAATTCTTGAATGGTACAGAAGTAGCATAGTATGTAAAAGTCAACGGATAAATAGTCTACTATGAGTAGCTGAAGACTCCCAATCATGTCGTGGAGCTAGTGCACATTACATATGGTATTCACTAATAATAGGCATTATCTAAAGCCAGTGACAAATATGATGTCTTCTTTTAGCTACACATTGTTAATGAGCAGGTAGGGAGCATTTAGCTCAAGGATGCCCAGGGTTTGAACCCGCAACTTTTCTGCTGGAAGTCATACACCTGTCCCATACCACAAGACTATTGGGTTTGTTTTTCTTATTGGTTTTGATGCATGCTGTTGGTGTTGGCAGGATGCTAACTACAAGGTTAGCTTTTGAAAGCCAGCTGTGAAACGCACATGGCTGGCTCTGGTTCTGCTACCCGTTCTGTCTGCACAAGGAGAGGCCTGTAGCACATTGTGCCGGCGTGCTTGTTTTAATTGTCTCTGTGCTTGAGTGCTGATTGAAGCAGTGTTTTGTGACCGTGGGATATGGAATGATTAGTTTTTCGGTTTTCTCTTTATTCAGTTGAATTTGGTTGGCGCTGTAGATCAGACCAATATGAGGAATTATTGTAAACATTTAGTGTGTGTGTGTGTGTGTGTGTGTGTGTATATAACATACTACCCTGGGCTGTCTGCGCTTTCTTTGGCAAGCCTGATTCACACCACACTGCCCTTTGATTCATCTAGGTTTGTATCGTAGAATAAACACAAATTTGTAACATTTCCCATTCAAACATTGTTTTCACTGGCGGTGGTATACCATGCTATGTAATATTCCATTATGACTTGTAAACATGCACGTTTGCAAACCTTGCCTTGAGATGTTTATTTGACACGCTTATTGTGGTTTCCAGTAAGCCCAGCCCACAGACAGTGTTTACCCCTGGATGTTGCTCCTCTAAGCCCGGGTAATATGCTCGTTTGTTCCTTGTTTCACACTCAGTGGCATTGAACCAATAAAGGGGCGGAGCCAACATGTCGGCAGAGATAAAAGACAAGATTTACCACTAATAATAAACTCTCAGCCAATAAGGGCGGGGCTGCCGGTCCCCCCTGCGTCACTATTGGCTAATCAGAGATGCTAGTGGGTGGAGACCAAAAGGAGCCGTTTGCGCTCCTCTGCCATTGACCCAACTGCCCTCTCATTAGCTGGCCGAAATAATGGTCACCTTGCTTTAATACACGGAATCCCTCTCGTGGTGTCCATGGCCGGCCTCGCTCGTCTTCCCTGCACAGCGTTGCTCCCTTAGCTCATTGTGTTGTGTTCTTGGTGCCTGGGTGTGACCAGACACTAGCAGATCAAACATTGCACTTAGGCATATTGGGTGGAGGAACTTCTCTCTCTCTCGCTCTCGCTCTCTGTCTCCCCTAATGTAATTTGTGTATTTCCCCCACTGCTATAGAGACAGCGACTCTGTTTGGATTACACGTATATACAAAACTTGGGTTGTGTTATTGTCTAAACCCCTCTCTGTCAAACGGGTTGCATAATAAAGGCACTGCTTTTATCCATTGATAATGTTTGTGCAAAAGATTTACCGCTAAACGATTCTGCTATTTTCTCAAGAGAATTGCTTTGTCCCGACCATGAGCCATACTGTCCCAAATTGTTGTTGTGATCAGGCAAACAAACGTAGGATTAAGATGGCTTAAGACTGGTTGGTTTGGGAAGACGCCTTCATATTTGCGTTGGGTTGTGTAAAATACCTACCGGTAATCATCAGTCCTCAACAATGGTCCTTTGTTCTCTGAAGCGTTACCTGTGTGGACCACCTAAAGAACAATGCCTCCAGACGTTTTCTTAGCTTTAATCCTTCTCCTCGCTTCCTCACAACAGAGCAGTTTGTGAGCAGTAAAGTTAGCCAACCTACCCAAGCAGACCACGCCAGGATGTTACCGGAGACCCCCATGACTGGGCAGGCCCCGCTCTGTCCCCCGTTTTAATACCATTTGATAAGCTAGCATGAAAGAGCAGCCCTTTCTCATTTACCTCGGGAGCTTTCAGTTAGCTGCGTTGATAGGCAGGTTAAGAGGAGGGGTTAAGCCCACCGTCGGTGACTGGGGCCACACTGATAAGGCTCGCCTTCGCACACAGTACTTGGCCTAATGAGACCGTCCGTGAGATCCCCCTGATCCTCATTGTGCCTCGCGCTGTGTACTTTTGGAGGGGTTTTGTCCCAAAGCCTGGTGTTCCTAATATGTGTGTGTGTGTGTGTGTGTGTGGCTCTCGAGGAGCTATGTGTCAGCATCGGGCACGGAGGACAGATGAAAGGCTTTATGTCTGACTCCACGGTGAGCGTGGCGTGTCTCGGCGTGCTTCGTCTTGCAGGCTGTTTACCGTCGGCAGCACGGCTCCCTCCTCCGAATCGGAGAGGCTCTGCAGCATCATGTGGAGGAGGACGAGCTCCATCAGCAGCTCAACCTCCATTGTAGTCCCCCCCCCCCCTCCCGCCCAGGCATGTCCCTTGACGCCAGTGGCTCCTCTAGCTTAGCTTCATAGCGTCTGACCCCAGAGTCACGTTCGCTCAGCAACAAAAGCAAAAAACAACGATGCAAATGTGTAAAAAAAACTAAAAACTCAACGTTATAAATCGTTTTGATACTGAATCTTTGTTTACATATATCACTGCTGCGGCACGTTGGATATTCCGGTTATTTTCCGTAGTATTATCACCAACGTTTACCATGGCTGGTTTATGTCACCCTTCTCTGTGTTCACTCTGCTGGCCTTCCTGAGGTCCTTCTCAGAGGAGACCACCCTGGTGCTGGGAGGCTGTGTGTGTGTGTGTGTGTGTGTGTGTGTGTGTGTGTGTGTGTGTGTGTGTGTGTGTGTGTGTGTGTGTGTGTGTGTGTGTGTGTGTGTGTGTGTGTGTGTGTGTGTGTGTGTGTGTGTGTGTGTGTGTGCGCGGAAGAAGACGACGACTTTGGCACTTTCTGAGCTTTAGCAGGAATACTTTGAGGCTGGAGGGGAAGGGGTGCTTGAGGGGTGACTCTCGGTTTGTCCATATTTCAATCTCACCCCTTTAAGGAGAAAACAAGGGGGGATCCATGGTGAAAGCCACCTAATCCCCCAGTGCAGCCCCATGGGTTTGTTTCCTTTCCCTCACTGTGGATGGCGTTCGTTCTCCCTGTGACTTCCGCCCCGTCTGTCCGTCCCTGCAGAACAATGCCGATCAAGTGGCCTTCCAGGTGGGGGGAGGCATCTCGGCCCTGGAGCAGATCCTCCAGGTCATCACGGCCACCTCCACGCCAACCACTGTCCCACGCATCCCCCTCAGGTGAGTTGCTCCGTCTCCAGGTGGGCAGATTGGAATGAGGGTTCAGAATGATTCACATGCTTGGCTGTTGAGGCTGTACACACACGATCTACTAACATGTGTCTGTCTGTCAGTGAATGGTGCTGTAGGTACGATTGAAGAGCTTTTATTTGGGTGCGAGTTAATTTTATTTTATTTTACAAATGGCATCCGTCACCCTTTTCCTGAGTGTAATGTGCTGTGGGCAATGTCTTTTTTTTTTAGTTGACTGCGCCAATTTTCGTTTAAGACCGCACCCTTTTCATCTCTGACCAATCAAGGCATCTCTTCCCTGATTGGTTCAAGCCATTCTTCTGGCCTTTCGATCAAAGGGGCCTGAAATGAGGTTCATTTACCAGCAGACAGACCGATATTATTTAGATCCCAATCGTCTGATTAGATCTTTCAGGCATTCCAGTTGTGACTGTAGTTTTGACTTGAAGATTTGCATTTGCAATATAAGACCCTCGGTGTTTGTATTCTGAGCTATGCAAAAACATTCCAATAACCTCCACCATAGTTGAGGAGATATATAATATATATATATATATATATATATATATATATATATATATATATATATATATATATATATATATATATATATATATATATATATATATATATATATATATATATATATATATATATCTCACTGAGATTTTAAATGACAAAATACAAAGCCCTCCATTTTAAACTAAAATCATTGATACTTGATGCTACAAAACCAACCAGAGTTCACTAGTCATTAGTAAGTGGTGGAATGATGTCCATTTCCGTGCCAGGCTGCTCTATACTCTGTGTCACCGGGTCCACGGCAGTGGGGGGCGGCTAGCAGGGAGGTTGGCCAGCAGAAATGTGAGTTGGCAACCTGAGTGTTGAAATGACAAAAGCAGCCCATTGGTGCTTGTAATTCTGGATGCTGTTTGCAAACCGAGTGAGCAAAAGGCCTCTGGAGGATTGCTGGGCTCAGTGGATCTGGCCTTTCACATGCGTCTATACCCTCAT
This sequence comes from Gadus chalcogrammus, assembly GCF_026213295.1. Taxonomy (NCBI): domain Eukaryota; kingdom Metazoa; phylum Chordata; class Actinopteri; order Gadiformes; family Gadidae; genus Gadus; species Gadus chalcogrammus. Next base: position 20,848,736 of record NC_079420.1, read on the forward strand.
GCACTAGCAGCTGCTGGTTTCAGTCAGTTGGCTCCCACTGTATCCCGTCCTCATCGACGCAATGCTTTATTCACTATTAGGTGTTTTTTTAAAGGTCCCATGGCATGCTACTTTATGGATGCTTTAATATAGATATTAGTGGGCCCCAAACACAGTATTTGAAGACGTTTCCGAAATTTACAATTTGCAGAATTACAGCCACTACGAGCCAGTCGCACATTGAGCTTTCCCCAAATGCGCTGTTTCGGTGTCTGTAGCTTTAATGCAAATGAGGAGGAGCGAGGCGGGTCAAGGAGGAGGGTGGGGGTGCGGCCCTGAGCAGCTTGCAGCCACGGTACCATGCGCTCTGTTTACAGTGGATGTATCGCAATGGCGAGACACACATCGGTGTTCTGTAAATATTCTAGTACACACGGGAGTCCTGGAGCTCTATATCTAAATAATATCATATTATGCATAGATATCTATATCATATAATATATATTATCACGGCCAAAAGCTGTGTGTCCTCCAGACGATGTTTTGAATCTCAAACGACCGTCGGGTTCTCCGACATCTCTGGTTCTTCCACGTCTACATCAATCTGAATTAGACTGAACTGCCTGCTACCGTTGCAGTTCATGTAGGCAGCATGTTGCAGTTCATGTACTTCAGGGAGTCAAAGCCAAAGTTCCTTTCCCCCAATTCCTTCTCAACCATGGCTGAGATAACCCCAACTACAGTCTCAATGTGGAAATACACGAGATGTCAAAGAACCGACGTGTTATGCGCCATAACACCAACAGCAAACTCTTGCGTTACAGTGTGTGTAATCACACACACACATGTGGCGCTCGCACGGTCGTGTCTCATTGGCGGGCCAAATTCTCTGGGCGGACAAGGCAGAGAAAGGGGAGGGGCTTAGATCCTTTATGATGACGTATGGGACTACATTCCAAATCAGTGCGCTTGAGCCTCCGTTTTTTCAAAGGTGAGCAGAACACCTAGTGCTCGTTTTACATGGAATGCAAGTTTTAGCCACTGGGGGACCATAGGCAGGCTAGGGGAACTCATATTTATGATAGAAAACCTCATAAAGTGAGATTTTCATGCCATGGGACCTTTTAATTGTTCAATATAATTTTTTTATATTTTTCAATTGGGTAAACTGAGTGAGCTAAACTTATGGAACCCACTTTATCCCTGTATCCTCCGTTTTTAAAACGTATTAAGAATTAAAAAGTTAAACCCAACCCCTTTTTAGATATTGGAAGCGATTCCATTTCTGTGATAAATTTTGGTTCGTTCTTTTCTCTGGGAAACACAGAAGGCGTCTCTGTCCCGTCCGTCATTTGAATGGCGGATCTGTGTGAGTTGTGAGTCTGATGTTTCTACGTGGCCTGCCAGCAGATAACCCCAGTGCCCACTACTAAGACTCTCTAATGGACTGGAATGGCCTCGCTCTCCCATTCATTAGCATTTACTGGTCTCTCAACCTCCACTAATGGAGCAAATGCTTGTTATATTTATAAGGCTTTTACAGGACATCACATGTATATTGATTTTCTCTCTAGCTCTCTCTCGCTATCTCTCTCTCTCTCGCATTCTCTCGCTCTCTCTGTCCCTATCTTTCTCTTGCTCGCTCTCTCTCTCTGTAATCTGAGGATATGTCATGCAGACTTCTAAGCAGTAAGGGATGTTATTGGCTCCAATAGGAGAGTTTCTCCATTATCTGGACATGGAGTTCTGTTTTCCTTTTTAGTTTCCTCATGGGAGTATCTCACACACGCACACACACACACACACACACACACACACACACACACACACACACACACACACACACACACACACACTACACAATACCTCCCTGGCTTTCATGAAATCCTCTTGGCGTACTTGAGCACAGGAAGGGGAGGTGATGATGGTTGATCCTCCGTGGGCTTACTATCACGCTGAGTAATGATGGAGGGGTTGTTTTGATGCACTCCAGCTTCCGTCATAACGGGGAGTGATTCCCGTGCCTGAGTTGCCTGAAGTTCTTTTAATGCACGAGGTGCACAAGGGCAGATACAAACACGAGCGTGACTGAGTACACGCCAACACACTGTCACTCCATGCAGCCACGGAGCACTTCCCTTTGGTCTTGTCTGGTCCGCTGTTGTTTCAGTGTGGGGTTGAAGGATTGTTTAGTTAGGGGGTTTACTCACTTACTCACTGGTTGTTGGCGCAAATCCCTTTGTCGGCCTGACGGCATCCGTAGTTATGAGGCCTGAAAGAACACAATATTGTATGACTGTGTTGAATGAATGCACATTTCCACTTCCCAGAGAAAAGCTGAACTTTATTCAATTATAAAGCCCACTACCATTTTTCTTTTAATCGAATGGCTTTTGCCAAAATCAGTCATACGCAGTTAAAATTGAGCGACACTCTTTGAAGCTCTGGAGGATTAACACAGCGATAGAGTGCGAGAGGCAGCCATAGCATACAGCCGGGCTGTCTACTTATCACCATCTGTCATCTGGGCGGGCCGGGTGGCATAATGGGCTGCTGGACGGATCCTAGCCCCAGAGCACGCTACATTATCTGTTTACAGTAATGTTGCTGTATTGATCACCACCTCCTCCTCCTCCTCCTTCACCTCCTCCCTGATAAGCTGAGTGATTTACAAAAGGGAAAAAGGCAGCTGTGGAGATGCCATATCTGTCCCTGGGGAGGCTGATTCCATCTTGTTACCATTACATTAATGAGCTAATTCCTCTGCGAGGCTTTGCTAATGCCCTGGTGTAACCCTGTGGCCACTGGAATGTCTAGACCCAGGGCTAATGCAGACAGCTCGCTCTCTCGCTCTTTCTCTCTCTCTGTCTCTCACTCTGGCCAGAGGATTGACTGTAGAACATATTTCTTTCATAAAAAATACATTTTGTATGAAATGTTTTTTTGTTGGCCTTTGGCCATCTTTCTGTTCCCAATGAAGGTGGAATGAGTTATCAATTAGGCATAATGTAATTATCTACCAAATATGAGAGTACAAACATTTTTTCGTATTTTTGATATATTTCCATGTGATAAAATAGTATACAAGCAGCCATTCAGGGCTTACAGCGCTAACTGGATAGGGGAACAGCCCAATTACATGCAAGGACATGGTTGACGAAATTCTTCAACCAGAGAAGTTAACCCAAGGTGTATCGTCACCTCTCTACAGAACCCTGGAAATTGGAGACCGCTACCTGTGGTCTGATTTCAGGATGTTTAGAGGTGTGTGTGTGTGTGTGTGCGTGTGCGTGCGTGTGCGTGCGTGCGTGCGTGCGTGCGCGCGCGTGCGTGTGACAGCACAAGGAAACTGATTTACTCCTCATCTCATTTTATTTTGTTTCGGCTCAGGATTCTTTTTCCTTGCCTTTCTAGAAGTCTATTATACCTGATTTGGGAGAGAAAAAATAAAGAAAAGAGAAAAGTAAAGTGGAGGTGAAAAAAAGCTGGGATTCAACCCGATCTGGAAGTCGGTCGTATTTCTGCAGCGCTACCCCATTCAGGCTTGACTGGGCTCATAGGAAACACGGAGACAGAGGGCAGGGAAACCCGAAACCCCAGGTTGAACAGCAACAGATCCCTGGCCTGATAACATGGAGGCAGTGACAAAAAGCATAAAGACCCTTTTACATGCTTGTTGTCCTGTTGTCAGCCGAGATCGCTGCGAGGGGTGGGCGGTCCTCTGTTCATAATTACCATGGCTTTGGCCGTATTACTGACGGATGCATGACACCGCAGTGGAAGTTGTTTGAGTACAACTGCCCTTTGTGCTTAGAGTCAATCTACCTTTGCAATGGAACCGCGTTCTTTATTGCCGCGGAGGGACACTTATGATGACCTACCAGCGACCAATGGAGGTCTTCGGCTAAAAACAGTCGGATGCTCTGCCGTCTGGCATATCATCTTTGGCTCGCCTCCGGGCACTTTGTAAGGAAGATTTGTAAACTAGTGAACCTAACGGTATTAGTTCTGTGGTTGTGGACGCTCCTGATTTGTTGTCCCCCCCCCCCGCCCACTAGGCCACCCAGGAGGTGCCCCAGAGGGCTGCGTCGGGCTGGGAGAGGGATCAGGTGTGCTCGGTGCCCCTACCTCGTCTCCCTGGGTCTGAATAGCTTTAGCCTGGAGTTATTTCACCCTGTCGGGGGATGAGCATTTGAGTCAATGTGTGCCAATTACACCCTTCAATATTTATCTCATCCCGTTACCAATGTCTTTTATTTCATGATTATGATTTCTTTCCGTTATATTTATTGATCCAGATCACGTTCCCTAGTTGAACAAGGCAATACAAGCCCTTGTCAGTGGATGTAAACGTGCTAAAGCTAGGAATGTTATTGATTTGCATTGTGGGTAATAACAGATTTGTGGCCCTGCTTCTTCTTTTTGGAGGCCACTGCGGGGGCATCAAGGTGTAAGGAGAGCTCTGTAGGGCCGTGGGGACAGGTATGTTCCCCCTGCTAAGGTAGGCTGGCACACAGCAGTCCCACCGCATAGCTCCCCTGCTACATGACACCGGCTGGCGCGGCACTTTACAAAATTGTTCCTCAAAATCTTTGACACTGGATGTCATTTGGGGGCGTTCGGAGACGGCGAGATTCGCGGAGAGGGCGGTGTATCGTGTGTCACACTCATCGAGTTCAATTAGGTGGGAGGAAACCTAAGAGCGATCACACTGACGCTCCATTGTACACACAAGCGCCGTAAGGGCATAACTCAAACATGCCTTTGTCAGTCTGCCCGTTTGTTCGCCGACCAAAGACAAGGTTGATTAATTGGGCTACAAAACAATTGCATGCTCATTACACGGGTAGCCGCCCGAGTCCAGTAGCGGCCTGAGTCCAGTGTTGGTAGTGTTGTTCTTGAGGTAGGCCGGATGAACGCATGGCCAGGTCTACTGAGAACTGATGGGGAGTCAACTCACAATGACTTGATTAAATATAACTTCATCGATAATTTTTTTTATACATACATAAAGAAATATATATAGATATTACATTTTTGGTTACTATTTGAGCCTCAATCACTATTTTTTTCTTTGATTATATGTCCATTACTTTATACTTTTATGTTAACTAAAACTTTGCATTTCTCTGCAATTTTTTTAATTATTTACATTAAAGTAATTACATTTTCTCTACTAGTAAGAACATAATCATTTTCAGACTATTAATTAGATGACTTCGAATTCTTATTTTTTTATACAAAAAGCTTTGAAAGCTTAATTTTCTCTACTGCTAAGAATATAATCAATTTCAGACTATTAATTAGATGACTTCGAATTATTATTATATTTTTGTACAAAAAGCTTTGAAAGCTTAAAGATACCCAAGAGTGACTATATTTATATGTCAATCTATTCTGCATTCTGTGTGCAATACAACACAAATGTAATGAGTAGGAATCCCTTTCAAACTGCATTTTTCTAAATAAAAAATATATATTTCAAGCAATATCTATTAGAATGTGGCTTAGAATGTCTACCATAATCATAGACTAGGGAACATATATCTTCCCTAATCATTAATTATGGTAGACATTCTCAGGAAAATTCTAGTTAAATTCTAAATTCAAGCAAACTATAGTTAGAATTCTAATTAGAATTGTTATCTGGCATCCTTCAATATAATTCCACCTACCCCTTTATAAACCATTTACATTGTTGTAATTTTAAAATAAAGCAAATTCCTAAACCTGCTAGCTAAATAATTTAACGTTAAAATCCCTTATCATTTTCAGGGCAAGATCTGTTATTGCCTTCGAGGATTGGTTATGAATGAGCTTCAAACCACCTAGGTCGTAACGTTAAATGCAGACATTTTGGCACCTCCCAAACGCAGTGCTTCTCACATTAACGCCGCATTCCGTCCGCGGGACAGCTTTACACTACAGTGTCAGCACCAGATTGGCTGAAATGACTGATCTGCCCGCTGGAAAACGGAAAGAGCGGGGAGCAGAGGAAGTTATCGACAGACGCTGGTCTGGAATCAGTCTTCGCAAAGATCTCCGCCCGGTGCCAACGCGCGTTTGACCGAAAACGCGCAGCAGATGTGAAGGTTGAGCTAGATATCAAAATGTTTACCAGTGGAAATAAACATGGCCTACTTAAGGCACAGGAGAGCCAGATTCCATTCTTCCACTGAGCTGATACGACCCGTCTGTCCGCCATTGGCTAAAATATACACTTGTCAGAAAATATTAACTGATGAAAGTGTGTGGGGAGGGGTGGGGGAGGGTTGTGGGGGGGGGGGGTTGGCAGGATTCACAGCCGGGCAACCGGTCAGCTATCTGAGGCATTCATCTTCTGTGGGGCTTGCTTTAGTGCAGACATAATACAGCGCTCAGCCTGCTTCAGCCTTTCCTTTCCCTGTGTCAGGGGTGGGGGGGGGGGGGGGGCCCTTGGACTGGGGCCGTCTAGGGCCCCTCTGTCTGGGACCGCCTCGGGCCCCAGTGAGGGGCCGCTGGGAGCAACAGCGTTATCTGCTCAGAGGAAACAGCACTCCATCTCAGCCTGGATGTGACAGATAGCACGGCAGCACGGCCGCTGTTCTTCTGAACGTCGGGCTCTCCAAGGCCGTTAAATAGTCTGCTGCATGCTGTGAATGCTGTGCTATTATTATTTTTTAAATATATATATATATATATATATATATATATGCATATCACATAACATCCAAGGACAGTGGGACACACCTTTTTTAAAGGTGAACGAAGGTAGTCTATCGACAAGTGTGTTTGGTTTACCGATGAGTGGAGATAACGTCCTGTCAGCGCCCAGCTCTGTTTAGATGCTGCCGCCTGGTCTACACTGTGTGTGTGTGTGTGTGTGTGTGTGTGTGTGTGTGTGTGTGTGTGTGTGTGTGTGTGTGTGTGTGTGTGTGTGTGTGTGTGTGTGTGTGTGTGTGTGTGTGTGTGTGTGTGTGTGTGTGTGTCTGCCTGTAGCTGTTTCTTTGTCATTAATCCTGATGTATCTCTCTTCCCTGTGTCAGGTCCCTTTGTGCCGCGGTTCACACCTACTACCTGGCCTGTTCCCACTGCCCCCTGAACTCTGCCTACGTTCTCTTCAGCAACAAGATCGCCCTCCTCATGGACCTCCTCCACCACCAGCTAGCAGTGAGTGTGACAGGACACGCGCACCCACAAAGGGGCTCAGGAGGTAGAGCAACCCGAAGGTTGCTGACTGGCAACACGAAGGATGCTAGTTTGATCCCCATCTCCCTTTAGCAGGGCGTGGAGGTACCCCTGAGCATGAAACCCAACCCTAACTGCTCCCGGCGAGCTGGCCGGTTGATTCCCCCGTCGTTGTGTCAATCTGTGAATGTGAAGCCAAATTTTAAAGCGCTTTGCGTGGCCACAGGTCAGAAAAGTGCTATATAAATGCAGTCCAATTACCATTTACAAAGACGTCGTGGATTTCCGAAACTTTTATGTCAAATGTAAAAATGAATTCAAGCTTTGATTAGGTTCCCAAACGTTGTCTGTTCCCGTTGAGCCTCCTCGGTGTGTCGGTCCTTCTACCCGTGCTGTCGTCCCTAGCACAGTGTTAATAGAGTGCCCTGTGAGACGCTTGTTTTCGGTCAAACCTGGAGCATAACCACAATCCCAAATGCTTCTGGTCTGAGGGAATGTGAGAACATGGAGTCAGACAGCAGGGGCGACCAGCATGCCTGTATCCTTCAACGCTCTTTATGAGCGGTCTGTAAACATCAGGCCACTCCTAATGCTGGCTGGCTGGCTGGCTGCTCACACGGTACAGATGGACTGAGGCAATGTCGTTGGGCTGGGGGTCCATGCAATGCTCGGCTTTAGTTTTTTAGGCCTGTGTTCCAATCTAAAGCAGTCCCATTTCCTGAGGGCACGCACACACACACACACACACACACAGACGTCTCCATGTATGCTTTAGTTTATACACAAAATATCTGCTGCTGCTTGCATGATTTGACGTCTCTTGGGAGACTACATTTCTCCTCGATGAGGTGCACGTCGTTAATGATTGCTATCATTATCACTTGAATCCTGTGCACATTTATTTAATGAATTTTCACTCTTTATGTAATTATATCTAACTATACTAGTTGTTGTTAGTTTGTGTGTATGTATGTGTGTGTGTGTTTCTATTGGCAAGCAAGTGGGGGTTGTGCTGGCATCTCAACCGTTCCCACATGTAATTAGATTTGTGGAGAATGTTTGTGGATTTAGCGATGCGGCCATTGTACACCCTAGGCTTTAGAACGAATGACATGGATGGCTTACCTGGCCTGGCTTTTCCACGTTTAGAATTGGCATTGTAGATTAAACCTGATCTTTTGACTTGCATGAAAACACCTGTACATGAAATTCAGGTAGGCGGCATTCTTCCATCTAGCCTCCCCCGTTTCTTTTCTCACACGGATAAGGTTGATTTAGATTCTTCTCTGGAAGTTAATGTCTAACTGGTTCCTCAAACCACATCATTAACCTGGCTACTGCTGTCTGTTTGGCCTTGTTTCCCCCCCAGCTGTACGTCCCAGAGGAAGACAAGTCCATATTTGGGCGCAGTGTGAACAAGCAGGTGTTTGATGGGCTCACCACCGGCCTGCTGCAGACCGTCTCCACCGTGCTGGGCCAGCTGTGGCCCCCCATCTCGGACCACAGCCAGCTAGACCTGGTCCGGATCTGCTCCCCAGAGACCAAGTCCAAGGGCTCGGCTTTGGACTGCTTCAACACACGCCTCCACGACCTCCTCAGGTAGCCCTCCTCTCCCCACTCTAGACCGCCCTGTTCTCCCGGTGCCCGGTCCCAGGTCCAGCAGTCCAGCTTCTGGAGGGAGACGGCTCAGAGCCCGGGGAGGGAACCAGACACTGAAAGGGGCGGGTTACACCTGTGACTCCACCCCCCTGTGTCTTGTGAGGAACGGATTTGCGCAAACGAAAGACGTTTCCAGAAGTCGATCTCTAAAAAGGCCGGTCCACACGATGGTGAACTGACACCTTTTCACACACGTTTTTAAAGCTTGGCTGAGTTTGTTTTCGGCACTCAAATGCTTACAGAAACCCACCTCCAGCAACATGATCGGTCACAACAACGAAGCAAACCAAAGTGAAATGCCCGATTCACATTGAATTCCTCTAGTCTGCCCTCAGATTCTTAACATAAAGTCTGATTTGGGAGACTGCCTCATGCCACATGTGAACCCGCTTCAGAGGATCCGTCCTCCTCCTCACGGCCACTTTGTGAGGTTTCAGAGCCGATCAACATTTCAGTTCCTCCACCACACGTTTTATACAGAGATGGGGAATAAAGAGGCAGACAGAAAGCTGTCAGCGTGTCACTTTGGATCGGTTCCAGGTCGTTCCTGCTCCGTGTCAGAGCTGGAGGGCAGGGGGGCAGTCTGGCATCGCTCCAACACATAATGACTTCACACATTGCACAGGCCACATTCTACCTTCAATCTGGGGCTGAAGGGTGAGCCCCTATGACGGCCCTAAACCAGGAATACTGCGAAAGCTTAGGAAGGCTCTTCTCCATCCGGGCCTCTCTGCTTCCTGTTTGCATCGGGGGGTCATGCGATGCAACGAGGGCTGGGAAGGAAGAGGAGTGCCCAGCCCCTTTTTTTTTTTTTTTTTGCAAAGCCACGACGAAGAGTAGCAGTGCGGTCTCCCCAGCCGCCGGCCTGCTCCCACACTACCCGTGATTCATCTGTTTCGGAGCAGCTGCGTGGGCCCGCCACTCCGCTGATCCGCTGACCCCGGCGTGACCCCCGGAGACGGGGGAGGGCCTGAGAGAAATGGTGTCGTCAAGTCGCTAATCCCGTGTAGGAGCGCAAGATTTACCTTAACGGCCCGCTGTAATGTATACGGTGGTGCGGACGGACACGAGATCAAACATCGGAGAGCTTTTGCAACACTCTCCGTTAGGGCCGGTGATAGATCAGGGAGGAAGAGGAGAGCTTCATTTCCTCTCCACACATATTTGGGTGGATCATCCTTTGACTGTTTGTGATGAATAATCCCATCCCCAAAATGTAGCGCAGCACACGGGGTACAAGACACAACCCAGAGCCTCTCTCTGAAACACTGAGAGACTGAAAAGGAAAAAAAGGAAAGAAAACCTAGACGAAGAAAAATGAGCAGGGGTTTAGGCATTTAGTACAGCAGTCATTGTGTGGACAGCTCCTTTCAACCCAGGTAAAGCTGTGGAAGGGGCTGAAGTCAAAACAACAGGCTGCGGTTCAAGTGTCAAATGACCCATTGTGAGGGCTGAGAACAGCCCTAATCACCTGCTCTGAGGAGACCTCACCCTGAGTGACAGCCCCAGCCACCGCGACGCGTTAAATAGGTCTGCAAGGCATGACCATAGCGGGGTAAAAGGTTGGACTGAACAGTGGGCAGAGACTAGAGGCGTCTAGCCACCACATCACACGGTGCTGGGTGGCCACTCCCTTTTGATAGCCTTTGTGGAGATCCTGGTTCCTTCTGGACCCACGCAGGACGGAGGTGTTTAGTGCCCAATAACCCCATTCTCATCGCCTCCGGCCCCCCCAGCATACCTGAGCTCTGAGAAGACGGCCCGGGGTCAGTGGACTGTGAGGGGGCCCAGCGCTGGCTTGGCACAGGGGGCACGACAGGCCCTTCTAATGACACTATTAGCAGTGATTTGCGGTTGAAAGAGTAGAGGGAACCTGAGCATGAGAGCTGTCATTGGTAAAGACAAATTGGAGATATCCCAGTAATGGCGGGGAGCGAAGGGCTTAGTTGAGATCGGATTTCCCCCCGCGCCGACCTGCGCAGGTATGCACAGCCCGGGCCTTTGTCAGGCCATGTAAAGTCTTTTTTGTGTTCTTCTTCAGACAGAGACGATAAAGTTTGTGAATAGTGTCGGGGCGTCAGGGATATCCTTTGACTTTTAGCACGACAAAACGACATTCACCGCTGTGTGTATGCGCTCCGTGTGTGTTTGTGTTCCAGCTACGTGGTCAACATGGGCTTGATTGACAAGCTGTACGGCTGCTTCCTGTCGGTGCAAGGGCCCGTCGACGAGAGCCCCAAGATGTCTGCATTCCTGCAGCAGGCCTCGGCCATGCTGCACGGCTACTGCAGGCTGTGCTTCGCCGTGACGGCCCGGTGAGCGCTGCCCCCCCCCCCCCAACCGTTCACACACAGAGTTCCCCATTCCTAGCATCCTTCCCATCCACCTTCTCGTCTTCCCCTACCTGTCTGTCAGTGTCTCTGTCACACCCCCGTTCCGACTCAATTCACACGCGCGCGCACACACACACACACACACACACACACTGACACACACAAGAGAACGTAAAGCTAAAGATCAGAAATAGAAATGTAGTCTACACAAAAGACCGAGGCCGGACTGCCGTCGGGTCAGCCTGGTCGCTCGACCTGGAAGCCACGGTGACCGGCGACAGAGATAGGCATCTCCTTGACCCTGGAGCTCTGTCACTCACCATAAACCTTCGCCTGCGGCACGCGGGGGTGGGGGTTGTGGGGGGGGGGGGGGGGGGGAGGCCACCCACATCTGCCTGCGCTGACCTCCCCCCGGGGGGGGGTTCAGCGGCGCCGCTGACGGAGGATAAGCACACGGTCACAAAGGGAGAGGCCGGCAGCACAATGCCCCACTTAAAGAGAGAGGAGCGGCTGACTGCTAACCGGCGTAGCACAGCCGGCTCCCAGCCGACCGATTTTGGATGAAGACAAATCGTCCCAGTCACCGATGTCCCTCGAACTAGCTACGAAGCGCCCGGAAATAAAGGACTTTGCATACCCTGCAAGTCGCTTTGGATAAAAAGGTGTTAAAGGGTTAAATGCCTAACAGTACAGTTGAGACATTGTCATTTGATCACATCCCTGGATGAATATGTTTTTGGTTTTAACCCAGCGATGGCTGCTACTGCATGCCATAGCTGGGATATGCGATAGCAGCAGTACGCAGAAATCGACCCGGGCCCATCTGTGCGTCACTGAATATCTGTGGGAAAACACCCAGTCAGACCGGGCCGTTTCCTAACAGTCCTCATAATAATGATCAACACCCATCCTCGGCCAGTCAGCTAAGCCCCCTCCCGTCAGGTCTACCTTTCCCTGCACACGTGTAAAAGTACAGAACGCTGCCGTTAAATGTGTTTGCCAGACCAGTCCTGGCTGGGGATTAAATTGGATTTGCTCGTTACTCGTTCATGCCGGGCGTCACATTTCCGCACAGAGCCTGTTGGCCGACCTCAAGTATGAGCATGCATTCAGAGTGGCTGCCAGATCGCAAAGCCCAGATCGCAAAGCCCTCACTGCTCTCTGGACGCAGGGCTTCTGCTGCTACTGCAACTTCTGTTGCTACTGCTACTCCTGATACTGCTAATGCTGCTGCTACTTCGGCTGCTACTTCTGCAGCTGCTGCTGCCGATGCTAATGCTAATGCTGATGCAACGTCTACTGCTGCTGATGCTAATGCTAATGCTGCTGCTACTGCTACTTTTGCTGCTACTGCTACTTCTGCTGCTGCTACTGCTATTGCTGCTGCTACGACTGCAACTTCTTCTGCTACTGCTTCTGCTTATGTTAATGTCAAATTCCCTGTGCCCAAGGAATGGTGCTCTTGGTGTGTCCCAAAATATACTGTTTTTATTTACATTTTCTTTGGATGCAAAATATATTGTAAATGCATTTAATTCAAGTGCAGTATTCGGTATTGTTGAAGTTATTCTGTTCCATAGATACTTAACTAACACTACTGGGAAAAAATATTTTTTAACGATTTTTGAAAGAATATTTTCACAAATGCACTGCAGTTGTTTGGTTAAGTAATAAGCATCTCTTATCTTCATTGTGATGTTACATATACCCTTAAATGAAGGCTATTAGTAACTTCATCTGGAATGGCTTGATTCAGGCACCTTGCTTCTTAGGGCAATCTGCCATGAGTGGTCACTGCTTACATTCATGTTCCTTTGAATCCTGAGGAGATTACAGTGTTTCGCTCCCCTCTGGTTACATCAGACACGACTCTAACTTGAAGCGAATGAAGCTAGTTAAATCACTTAATCCGCAGTGTATCTGATGGGACGGTGTAGCCCACGCCCTCGTCTAGCTCGTCACTCAAGAAGCCACAGAGATGTAGACTCCTGATGACCCTCCTGCACGCGCTGCTGAGGCAGAGCCAGCGCCGGCTCCGCTCCACTGACTCTCCCAAATGCAAGCCGCGTGTCTTCAGGAAGCACCAGGTCCAGGTCCAACTGGAAGAGGGGCCGGAGGGAGTCACATCACTGATTTAAGGTTTTCTTTAGGAAGAAATGGAAGGAAGAAATGACCAAACGGTATCAAATAAAGATATACCGATTGAGGGGTCCTATGGGTATGATTTCATATGATGTTTTTTTGGGCATCATCTCTTCCACCATCTCACTTTTTCATGTTTTCAACTGGCTGACTATTTTTCTGCTCTTCTACCACTTTCTGCCTGAAAGTGTAGGACTCTCCTCCTCTCCCGTAGCTTCTTCCAGGAGAGCCGTTCTATTCCACGTACGATCCCGGTAGCCTCCGCTAACCGACCCCACTGTAACCTCTTCCAGCTCCACCAGCATCTTCGACAACAAGCGCCAGGACGGGACGGGGCTGACGGCCCTGCTGCAGCACACGGAGCTCGTCGGCGTGGTGCACAGCCTCTACTGCATCCTGCTGCACAGCTACCTGCCCGACGCCTCCAGCCAGGCCCCCCACGGCCCCCAGGAGCCCTACGCCCCCGGGGTCATCCAGGTGGCCCTGCAGGGCGTCCGCTTCCTCAACAGCTTCGCCCTGCTGCACCTGTCCGCCTTCCAGGTACTCGTGCACGCACACGCACACACCGAGGACACACGAGCGCTTGCATGCGCATATGCACACCTATATTTGTGCACACACACGCACACACATTCACACGCACATGCATGCATGCACACATACTCATAGACATGCACGCACGTATTCACACACTCTCACACACTCACACACGTATTCACACACATATTCACACACACATATTCTCACAGACGAACCTTACCACACACACACACACACACACACACACACACACACACACACACACACACACACCTTTCCAAACACGCACCCTTGAGCACACATCATATACATAAACAAATTCAGACACACTTTCCTAAAATACACGCGGTCCCTTTCTGGCGTGTTCAGAAGTGTGTCCAGGCCGTCTGTTATTGGAGGTATATCACTGTAAACACAACTGCCAAAAAGAACCATCAGCCAGCCCTCTCACCCCCCAAAACACCCGACCTGGTGTTGAACATAACGCTCCCCAAATGTTTTGACTGGGCTCCGCGGGGCTGACCTGAGTGTGTAACCGATCTGCTCGACTGCCGGGTCCTCAGAGAGGGCCTCATACTGAGGGGGGGGGGGGCAGGCCGACCCCAAGCCCAGGATGGGGTTGACCTGTGGACGTAAACAGGGGCCGCCCTCGGACCACCCCCCCAGAGTGGAACGGACCCTCCTGGGGGGGATCAGCAGTTGGTGGGACCCGCACCCTCACTGGGGGGGGTGGTAGCTACTGAGACTAGCACCCGCACAGGGGTGCTAGGAGGTGGTGTGGGACAGGTTCATTCTGCTACAGCGGGGGTCCTGGGAGGCGGGGAGAAGGGTTTCTCGTCAGCCTGCCGACGGCTCCTCTTTGATCCACACTGGGGACCGGTCGGCTGGACGACAAGGCATTCCCATGAAAGGGTTTAAATAATGTTTAAAAAGTAAAACTGCAGGTATTACATTTCCTAATGGGAGGATACCATGATAGTATTGCCAAAATATAAATACACAAAAATATATATATAATGCAAAATATACACAACTGCAAAAAAATATATATCAAACCACAATCTTTACTTTAAAGTTTTTTACTTTATTTGTTTAATTTTTACATCATAAACAATTAATCCCAAAGTCGATGTAACCGAGATGATTTCCCCTTTGACGTTGATAAGTGAAGTCTCGTGTCTGCGTCCAGAGACAGCGCGCACGGTGCTTTGGGGTGCGACCGTGTCATGAGTGTGTTCTCAGTGTGTGTGATGTCCTCCAGTCTGTCCTGGGCGCGGAGGGTCTGTCCCTGGCCTTCCGCCACATCGTGAGCTCCCTGCTGTGGTACTGCTCCCAGCACTCCTCCGAAGAGCTGCTGCACGAGGTCATCATCTGCGTGGGCTACTTCACCGTCAACAACACGGACAACCAGGTGAGCCCCGTCCCACGGCCACGCTCCCTACAGTCACACGCTGCTCTACAGTTTCCCTTCCTTCAATCGTCATGTGAATCAATCGCGGGGTTTGGGTGTCGAGGTTTTATGTCATTTTTTCGAAAGTTCCTACTGTTCTCTGGATCGTTTTGTTTTCTTGATCGTATAATGGCACAGAAGGCGTCCATTCAGTCCTTGATTCCCCGGCACCTCTGCCTCTGTGTGTGTATGTGTGTGTTGTCTATTGTAACAGTGGAGTGACACCTCCCCTTTAACGCAGTAACAACGCCCCGAGCCCGGGGCGTTGTTACTGCGTTAAAGGGGAGGTGAGGCCACGTGACGAGGCAGACTTAGCTGTGAGGTTAATTGGCTGAGAGGTGCCGTCGTGCTGCGGCGCCGCGTGCTAGCCACGTGCTAGCCGCAGTCTGCTGGGCTTTGGCGCAGTGAGGCTACAGGTTCGTACAGCCCCCACCCTCCGAGCCCCCTGCTACGTCACCCATGTCCGGCTGTCCACCGCCCTCCCTGCTGCCACAATTGATAGGCTCGTTAAGGATTCTAATTAGGCCGATATTTTAGTCCTGATTAAAGTCCCCGCCTCCTTTCACTAGCAATTATTTAAATGCACAGAATTAGCATTAGAATTAGCACGGTGGCTTTTGTGCATCTCATTTGCATACTCAATTGGATAATTGAATGTGGTGGCGTTGATTGGATTAAAGGGGTTTGGTCGGCTGATTTGGCGTTCTCCGCCCCGTGTGTTGTTTTTTTTACGCCGTAGCCATTTGCCAAATTGAAAGTAAAACGTCTGTCGTGGTTTAGCGTCGTACTCCAAGATCACAAAAAACGATCAGGAAGTTTCTCTCGTCGGACTTTCAGAGATTTAGTTTTACGGAGAGAGAGAGAGAAAGTGTGCGTACGGGTTTGTCAGGAAAGGAGAAACCCGGTGATGGTTGCCAGCGCCGGGGCCCTGGAATGTGTCCATGCAGTTCCCCACCAAGACGGATGGCGCTGAGGGGGATATTTAGAGCCGCCCGCCCTCTCCCCGGCTAATGTAAGCATTGGCAGAACACAACGGCAGCCGCGGACCCCCGGCCCCCCGCCTCCACCCCCCCCCCCCCCCCCCCCAGCACCCTGCATGCATCCACTGTCGACACACTAGCCTTTGTTTACATTGGGCGTCTGTGGAAGGCGGCTCTCTTATATAAAAGGCAGAGCTCTTGTAGCGCCGCGGCGGCGTGCGCGCTGCGATGCGGTCCTGCCCCCCCCGCCCCAGAGGGCCCGTGAATAATTCACCCTGCCGTACAGAAAGCCATTCAGAGGGTGACAGATGTAGCCTCCTGGGGTTTTCAAGTGCGGGTTCGGGCCGTGCACCGTGTGTGTTTGGCCGTCTGTCTGCTAGACTCTTAGGGACAATTGCTGTAAAGAAAACCCCAAAAAAGTGTACTTCCTCCTCCACTGATTGAGAGATACCCACCGGTAATCTCACTTGTCTCTATTTTTTCTGTGGCTCCCTTAAGACGCGGTGATTCATTTGGGAAGCATCCCGGGAAATGATCTGCGCTCCGCTTTGACGCGATGAAGCTATAATTGCGAGCTGTTGACACGTTAACCCGCCGACCGCCCGCTGCCTTTCTGAAGGAGCGTCTCCCGGCCTTAAGACAACCCCGCTCTCTGTCAATACACGGGAAGGCCCCCCCACACACACATGTGCACGCACACACACAAGTGCGCGCACGCACGCACGCGCGCCGGCTAGCAAGTGTCATCTGCGCGGCACCACTCCCGCCCTGCCCAGACCTTCCAGCCAGGCCTTTGTCAGTGGATCAGGTTTCCCGACAGCTATAGAATGCTTAATGATAATTGAATCCACTCCCTGGATTGACTTTTCCTGATTCTCTTTCGGTATTCCGTGTATTTTTTAATTGTTAATGGTATTTATGAGATGGAGTGGAAGGAAAATATACGCGCATCAATGTCAATAAAACAAACAAGTAATTACATTTGTTGGGGGGGGGGGGGGGGGGGGGGGGGCGCTTAAGTTGGGTCAATGCTAGCAGGCGTGCTACAGCATGTTTAGCATCACTGTGCTATACAGCGGGCACTCTAGTAGTACACTACACACCTCTACAGGCACAATGCACACATCATAACAGTAGCATTTGTAGCGTGTTTATGTGACCTCTGACCCCAGTCATTCTCTATTTGCGCCGACTTTTCAATGTAATCCTATGGGGGAAATTAAGCTGAATCAGCAAACACATATTTTCCCTCATAACTCGTAGCGGATTGGAAGTTGGAAGCATCTGAATGCCGGCACACCGCCTCGGACGAGGCCTGACGTTTGGTCATCGGCTCGGACAAACTGTAGGATGAAAAAAAAAGATCCCAAAAAATACAATATAACAAGATATCAGAACACACTTACGAACACATGCTTAAACATTCAGGCTTCAAGGGTCTTATCTGTGGGGGTCCATTTGCCTGGTTCCCGTTGTGTGCGGGGGGCGTTTCCCCGAGGCCAGTGAGGCCAGGGAGACAGGCTCCGGCGCTGGGCCTGTAATCCCTGTTAACCTGATGTTGAAACCTGCCCTTCAACAGTCCATTACAGCCAGACTGCAGCGGCCGCCTCGGGCACAGAGACTCTCGCGCAGACCAGGGGGAGCCAGCCAGTCTTGGGGAATGTGTGCATGCGCACACACGCATGCACACACCAACACACACACATATACACACGCACACAAACAGAAACTCACTCGCACGCAAACATACACAATAACAAACAAACAAACAAACAAACAAACAAACACACACACACACACACACACACACACACACACACACACACACACACACACACACACACACACACACAACCACACACACACACACACACAACCACACACACAGGTTCAAGCCGACCCCTTCAAAGTGAACAGAGGAAGAGACGCTCTCGGCTGTCAGAGGACCGTCTGACAACGGTTTGCTCGGCGGTGATTTACACTCCCGGCTCTCCCCTAGGGTGAGCCCAGGTCCAACCGACCCTCTTAAGTGTAGCGGAGGACGTCGCCGTCCCCAAACCCCCGTAAACCTTTCAGCGAGGGGGGGGGTCCGTTTCTCTTCACAGACCGCCCCCCCGTCTGTACGCTTTCCCGGCAGGACTATCAGCGGCGTCCATCTCTGAGGAATGACAGAGCGCGCACATAGAGATAAACACCAGAGTTATTGGCCCTTCATTGCGTAAACAACAGTGGTGGGGGCCCGGGCTTTATGAGTTGTTTTAAGGCATCCTGCAGTCGCCTAAAGAGTCAAGGTGAGGAGTTGAATGTGTGCGTGACCGGTCTGCCGCGTTGTAAAGGACAGGGGGGTTGTGAGGGCTCTGATGAGCTTGGCTTATCAGCAAGGCACTTCCCCACGGTAATGGACCTGCTTTAGTGCGTCCGTGGATGGGACAGACACAGGGGGGAAGGGACACACCCTGAAGCCTCCTCGACAAGCGTGTGACAAAAACAAGGATCGTGGTTGTTGTATAAACCTGTGTATCCCTGATGATTTGAAATAAATGATACACACTCACGCCTCCTCGTCCAACCACGTATCTGTATATAGCAGTAGGTTTTATTGTTAATCTTTCATTCCTAGTTATTTTTTATTTTTCCGTTTTATTTATTTACTTTTTTTATGACGTTTCTTAAATCCGTCTCCTTAAATCCACGCCCTGCTCGGTCACTGCGGACACTATGGAAGTCCTTCAAAAAGATGCGTCATAAAGAAGCAGCCCTGTCCAACAAACAGGTCCATGCAGTTAAACAGCAGACGCCGCCTATGGAGTCTGATGTTGTGTTTGTACCTGACTGGGCCGCTTCACTGAGGGGCCGGGGGCAAGATACCCACCGAGCTACATCCACAATACCATTAACGTTTGGAAGGACGTTGCCTTAACGCCAAGGTAAACAGTCTTGATCAAGGTGGGTTGTGAGGGCTGTGCTGCTCTTCGTCTGGGGGCAGGGCTCTGGGGAATGTGGCCGTAGACAGGGTTTCCCCTCTCACCCCTGGGCCCTGGCTGCCACCCCGCTTTGCTTTATGTCTCGGCTCCGGGGCCTCGAGGCCGGGCCGCTCCTCCGGCCAGCAGCAGATGAAGCACTGCCTGGCGTGGGATTAGGGTGAGCCGGGTGATTTGTGGCCGGGACGTCTTCGGAGCTGCAGGTCTTAGTCTGGTGTTAAGTTATGATCACCGTGACGCTCAGGATTACAGCATTCAGCGGCATCATCACCGGAGGACCCCAAACAAATCTTTCTGTTTGCTTTTCCTGATGAGCCTGCGTTGCCAGCGAGTCAAATGAATAACCGCAGAAGGCTCATATGGTTCCAGAGGATTTATGTCAACAGCGGAACATAAGCAGCCGCACATTTGAGATTTGCCAGAGCCCTGGCTTGTTATTTCTATTTTTATTGTCCTTTGGTATTCTTTTTCTCCCTTTCACGAATATATTCTCTCCGTTCAACCGGTTGAATCTCACCTAAATAGTTAGAATGCGACTCATTAACGGTCGGGTTCAAAGAGATGCTGCTGGACACCGGTGGGGAACGCTACCTGACCCGATAAACAAAGACATCATTTACGGCCTTCCAGCCCCGCCGTTAAACCTTCGAGTGCATCATCAAAGGCGGACCTCAACCGCCACGCACTACCAAGTGTTTTTTTTCCAAATCTTGTAAATCCGGCAAATTTATGTCACTGGGACCCCCTCGCTCACCGTATGGTTCCCATCGCCGGCTGAGCCCCGCGCCCCGTGTTGGTACCTGCTGAAGATTTACTGTGCTGACCCCCCTGGCTCTCAGTGAACACCGCTGATGGTCTTCCCAGGCTCCGGGGCCAGGAGGCCAGGGCCCTGGGCCTGCTCCCCCCCCCCCCCCCCCCCCCCCCCTCCCCGTCCAGCCGGGGCCTGGAGCGGCCCTGTGTTAATGTCGGTGGCCCGGATGTGAGGGGAGAGAGTGATGGATTGACGTCAGGGGGGAGGCAGGTGGCAGGGTGGGACCTCCATTATGGGTATTGCTCATTCCTTAGAGTGGCGTTGTGCCTCCCTCACCTCCCCTTCCCCTTTGACTCGACCTTCTTGCACCCCGCTCACACAACCCCGACCCCCGACACACACACACACACACACACATGAGCGCGCGCACGAGGACACAAGCAGAGACCCCCAACACCCCCCCCCCCACACACACACACACACACAACGCAAACACACTCACACACACACCCGACAGACACACGCGCTCTCCTCCTCATGTGTTCAATTGTATTTGGTAAATCCACAGCACACAAGTGAACTTCAAACCCCAGTTCAACTCCACCATCAAGGTGATCTCTCCCCTCGTCTCCCGGCAGCTCTCTCACTCCCAGGGGGGAACAGAACGTCCCATCCTAGTGTTTTACTGCCTGTAATTGTGTTGCGTGGAGGCCGATGTCCTGCGGCCCTCGTCCCTAATGGCTGCAGAGACTTGTGTTTAGAGGCAGATTTACATTTCGGCCGGCCGAACCACTGATTTACCACCGGTGCCTGCTGCTGGCTTTCTGGCTGGCCCGTTTGACTGCCTTACTGCCTGACTGACTGGCTTACTGATGTGTGTGTGTTGCAGGTGATCGTGCAGTCTGGCCGGCAGCCCAGCGTGCTGCAGAAGCTGTGTCAGCTCCCCTTCCAGTACTTCAGCCACCCGCGGCTCATCAAGGTGCTCTTCCCCTCGCTCATCTCGGCCTGCTACAACAACCCCCAGAACAAGGTCATGCTGCAGCAGGAGATGAGCTGTGTGCTGCTGGCCACCTTCATCCAGGTAATGGCAGCGTGGCACGACGTGAAACACACACATGCATATGCAGGCACATGTACAGGCACATTCCGCACAAACACACGCACACGCTATTACCCTTGTGCACACACACACCAACACCCACACTATCTTCCACAAACACACCCTCTCTTCTGCACGCACGCACACGCACGCACGCACGCACATACACGCACGCACGCACGCATGCACATACACACACACACACACACACACACACACACACACACACACACACACACACACACACACACACATACACATACACACACAGCGTCAAGGCCAAAGAGCAGTGAACAATGTTCAGGTTGGACCAAAGTGAATGATCACCAAACCCAAGAGTTGAGGAAGAGAAACAAAAGTAGTCGTTATTTCCCCACAGAGGAGTTTTTCCTGCTACTGTTGACATGACAACAGCTCTTCTCCTTTTTTAGCATCAACTGTCAAACAGCATATTTCCCAGACGATTTATTGTTTGGTAAATCCCCAATCATATCTTGGATTAAAAGAAGTGGATGTAAAATGATTTGGTTACACCGGGGTGAATAATCAGCCCGTTGTTTCCAACGGTTCTATAGTTAACTTTCCTGTTTCCATTGTCCTAGGACTGCGCCTCAAGTGAAAAAGAGCAAGAAAGTTCAGGAAAGCAAGGAGGTAAGAAACGCGCATATTGAAAGATCTTATCAGAAGATCATTGCAGTTGTATATATTTCAATTTTATTTTATAAAAATGTAAATTCCAAATATTTGTGACTATTAACAAATTGTTAACATTATTTGTCTGTTTTATCTCCATGATAATATAATTCAGCTTCTCACTGAAGCGCCGAATTATTATGCATTTATATACTGCTATAGCCGGTATTACTTAACATATTTCCGTAGCATTGCATCTGCGCAGAAGGGATATGTTGTCACATCGTGACTTTAGGTTTAATAAAATAAATCCTGAATGATGAGAAGATTTGCCATAATATTTATCTCTCACCATGTTCACACGTCTAAATTTAATGATCTATTTGCCATCAAATGAGTACTGCTTAAGAACCTCCTCAACATGGGATTTCAAGAACATGTTACTTAACAATATTATTATTATTAGTAGAATTATTAATATTAATACTATTATATTGTGACAACTTGATCGCTGTTTAATGATGCCCTGCTGATCAGTGACAACTCAACAACAAAACAATCAAACACACGATTACTATAGCCTGACTTCCTTTCCTAAGATCCCTGCGATGTTCAGCACACCTCTGCATGCCCTTACGTTGTACAACGTTGTGTAACCCTTTCCCCCCTCTACCCTTCACAGACAAAGTCTCCCAGCTGCTGGACCTCTGCGAGCTGTCCAACCGCTTTCCCCGAGACATGTGGGACTCAGCGCTGCAGTTCTTCCTCCGCAAGCAGGAGGACCCATAGCCATGGTTGACCCGGCTCCCACACTACAGCAGGCCGGAGCCGCCTCTAAAGGGACCTCTACCCCTTCTCTATCTGGGGGTAGACCCCGGCCCGTCGGACCAGGGGTTGAGCTCGGTGCAAGGCACGCAAAATACACAAGAAGTCTTCAAGCCCTGCCAAACTTTTCAAAATAAATATCTATATGACCTGTGAAACTGAACGACGGAGTGATATTCTATGCTGGTTTATTCTATGTCTATTTATCTATTTACCTGGGGAAACGAGACGTCTTCTCTCTTTTTTCCCTATGGGCATTTTTTGCACATTGAACCGTTTTATTTTGTGCATCTACGCTCGTTTGCACATTGTTTTATTTCTCTTATAATATGTTCGAGACCATCCAGATAACCTGTTTAGTACCTAGACTAGCCGAGTTTGTATTGTGTTGTATGGTTTCTGGTGGAAATGTATACTTGTCAGAGTGACAAAAAATAAACCTACATACTACTGTAATCCGTGTTTTCTAAACAATCTGCGTTGATGCTGTGGTTTTCAGTAGAGTGTCGGCCTAGCGGTTATGTGCTAGCATTATGAGGACCTGACCACACCGTTATCCATACACAGCTTAGGGAACACAGAGTTTTCTGTGCAAACATTCACGAGACTGTATGCTGTTTGCAGTTACGCAAACCGTTACACATTTAAAGTTTCTGTGTTTTATTTGTCCTGTTACCTGAAAGCAATCGTATTTTAAGGTGTGTTGAAATAATGTCTCATGTCAAATAAATTATTACTAATGTGTTTGAATTCTTGACTCCTGTATTTAATTGAATTATGTTTAATTTGCATGTTTAATCTAGCATTTATTTCCAGACAATGCATTTTTGTTGACATATGCTCTGTATTGACTACCTATCAAATTATCTTTCATGGACTCTGGCTTCATATTTCCTATGATAATGCTAAAATAAATCTATAATAAACATCCAAAGCCAACCTTTGAGGTATGTCATAGGCCTGTTGATAGCAGTAAAACAGTTGCATGTTGTCTAAATATCTTCTGTTTTATTTTTATTGAGCCAGGGGAATATTTTATGGATTTCTTTTGTTTTATAAAACAAAACATACTTTCTGTGTGCTATTTGAGTGCTCTTAAAATATTTCCAAATACGTATAATTATTTATAATTCGATATAAAAAAAAAATTGCTTGAGCTATGTCCATGCACTAAGGGCTTTAGGGTCCATTTGAATTGTAGGGTATAGGCCTACAGGTCATTTACATTCGACAATGCGTTTCCTTTTTCTACTATTGTCTCGGATAAATGCCGGCCTCGGCAAACAAATTGTCGAGGTGTAGTATATCGGTACTGGCCTGACCTATATGCTCCCATGTCCAGCGGCTATTGCTGTCCAGGATTCCTCCTGGTATGAAAATAAACTCGGGATAGGCCAGGATCCGTCCTGCAGGCCAGGGCGCTCTGCACCCAGGGTCCGGGGGAGAGGGGAGGGTCTGGTGGGGTCCCGGGACCAGGGGAGAGGGGAGGGTCTCTCAGTGGATCGTTTGCAGATGATGCCGAGGGCAGATAAGCGTCTTCTCTGTCTGGACGTCCCATTGACGAACCATATCCGAACTCTGCTCTGATTACTATCTCTATTTCGATTGTCATTTGGTTATTTTATTCATTTATAATTTTCAAATGGTTATTTACTAAAGGTAGACAAGAATAGTAAACGTTATCATTTGTAGGACTCCATGTCAAAATAATTGATTAATTTCAATGAGAAAGCGTCACATAGACGTCCTATTTTATAGCATATGTTACCAGCATTTGTTTTGATCGCACCGCAGAGGCCTAAAATTTACTTTAGGATATACCAACACGTTAAACATGCAAAATAGGAGTCTACCTACCTATTATATTTAGCTTTTAAATAAATAAAAATGCATTTTTCCACTAGTCCTCTAAACGTGAGCGTGTATCACACACTGATCTAGAAGGATTGCATTTAACGCATATGGTTTTATTGTTTAGATACGCTCGTTTTCATAATAAATAACAATAACTTAATGTAGAGCTGAAAACATCTGCTTTCTTAATTTAGGATACAAGAGTTGATTTTGAAGCATCTTTACAAATCATGCACATCCTCCTCCACAAGAGGGGCCACAAAAGAGGGGGGCCCGTCCAGTGTGGCTCATTGAAGGTCTGGGCTCCTCGGTAGGCTATATTCCTCGGGTCCATCGCAGTCCGGGCTCGGCTTGCATTGGCATCAAAAGTCCTCAAATCCTCATGAAACGGAAGCTCTGAGAAATAAATACATCCCCCAAGCATATCCAATGTAGTCCAATGGGAGGTTCTTGAAAGGACTCCGCCGAGCTCGGTGTGGATACACAAAAAAAATGAAACTTCGGTCCATGCAAAAAAAACAGCGTCCGGGCTCCTGGGTCCAACAGCGGGACGCCTTTACGTGTCCACCGGGCTCGGGACCATGCTGTTGGGCGTGTCCGGTAGCTGCGACGACAGCGAGGTCACGTCGCTGCCCGACGAGTTGCCCATGGAGCCGGACTCGGAGAAGGAGACCTGCAGGGGAGAACCGCAGTCAGCTCTGTGCATCACGTGTGTATCTGTACCTAGAGCTGCAGAATGGGTATCTATAGAGGGCTGTAAAATGTATCATGTAGAGAGAGCTGTAGGCCAAATAGGACTCACTAATAGTAGGATTTGGTTTAAATCATTCGGTCTCCAAAACACAGAAAAGGCCCAACATCTTCCTTTCCGTCCAATACAAATGCAACAAATTCCACAAATTTAAAAACTATATATTATATTTATCTTTCAATATTTATTCATGTGGATTTACACTTTTTTTTAAAACATAATTTATTAGTTCCTTAAATTCGTTCAAAAAAAGGAACCCTTAATCGGTTTTCGGTTCAGCAGGACGACCGGCGGGGGGGGGGGGGGTCTCGTTAGGGGGTTGTGCCGCCTCTTACCAGGTGCTGGAAGGAGGGCTGGTCCAGGTCGCTCTGCAGGGCGAAATCGCTCAGGGCCTTCCAGGGCGGCTGATAGGTCTGCACCTCCACCGGGTTCCCCGGGACCG